>NW_027481093.1:0-80215 GCF_050403485.1 Sporobolomyces salmoneus
TTGCAAAGAAGCGGCTCTCGCTTCGATCCTTACCGAGATGAGTAGTAGTCGTGACGCTTGAAGGGCAGGAAAGCGGAGAAGTCGATGAGCTGAGGGAGTAGCACTCGGCACATCGGGTCTCGACAAACGAGAATGGAAACCAGTTCGCCTCGATTCGATTTGGTCCTTCCCCTTCTGCCTGATGTTGACGCTCTCCGGAAGGAGAAAGGTCGAGCTCTCTCATAAATCACGTGTATACAAAGATGAGATGCGCTGAGGAAGAAGCTGAACTCGGCAAGATCAGTGCGAACGAGCTCAACAGAAAAACGCATCAACTCTCGGAATCCAAATGCAGTGGGCGACAGACTGGAGATGAGGAGGGAAGAAAGAGCTCTCTGTTTGATCAGCGTAGAGTCGAGGAGCGACAAGCTTGGAATTCTCGAGAGAACGAATCATCGCAAAGTTGTCGAAAGAAATCTGTCTCCTCTCGTTTCTGGTCTCTCTCTCTCTCTTTCGCTCGCTCACTCGTAGAAGCGATGGTGATGGTGATGGTGGTACACAAGAATTGTTTACACAAGACTAGAAAACAAGAAAGGGAACAAGAGAGAGAGAGAGACAGAAAAACAAGAGTGATTCTACAGCAATGCTCACCAAATGCCTCCGAGTCCTCCGACTTTCCTGAGTTTCGCAGCGGCGATATTCTTTCGGTCCTTGAGCGCGACAACCTTCGCCTTGTTGTCCTTGTTCAAGTGAACGTTGTTCTTGAACTTGAGCTCGTTGAACTTCTTCGTGTTGAACTTGACTCGAGCACGGTTGAGCGCTTTGCGACGACGAGCGTTTTCGAGAGCGACGAGTTTGAGGATCTTGGCGTTGCGGAGTCGAGTGTTCTTGCGGAATCGGGGGACTGACGAGAGAAAGAGAGAAGGGACTCAGTCACTGACTTGGAGTGAGAGAAGAGAGAGCAAGAGCGAGAAAACTCACCGCCTCCGTAACCGATTCCTCCGTGACCGAAAGATCGTTTCATGAGAGATGATCCAGCATCGGCATCAATCGAGTTTGATTCTTGAGGAACGTCTTTGGCGTCGAATTGATCGAACTCGGGAGAAGCAGCGGCGTACGAGTTGTCTCCAATCGACGAGGGTCCGACGTCGTTTTCGTTCGAGTTGCCTTCGTTGTTGTCGAGGATGTCGATTCCTCCGATTCCGCCGAACCCTCCTCCTCCGTAGAAATCTCCTCCTCCTAGGAAACCTCCCGAGAGTCCTCCTCCGTAGAGACCTCCGAATCCTCCTCCGAATCCGAGACCGTCTTGATCGACAGCGGCATCAGAGTCGAGTCCTCCTCCTCCTTCGACAGGGGCAGCGTTCGGCGAAGGGGAAGCAGAAGAAGGGGAAGCGAGAGAGGAATCGGGAGAAGAAGGAGATTCGTCAAAGTTGTCGGCATCGGCGTCAGCGTCAGAGTCGATCAACGGAGAGGAAGAAGAGTCGGCATCGATAGAGTCGGGAGAGTCGATCGAATCTTCCGAACCTGGAGAACGACGAAAAGAGAGTCAGCCTTCGACGAGACATCGAGAGAGAGGGGAAGAGTCTGAGCTCACCGATATCGAGACCTCCAGATTCTCCAGCTTCGTCGAATTGACGTTTCCAGATTCCTCCTCCTCCGAGTCGAACGTTCTTCCTGAGTGCGGCTTCCCTCGCGAGAGCAGCGATCTTGGCCTTGTTGAATCGAGCCGTGTCGAATTTACGATCTTTCGCGGCGGCAAAGTTGGCCTCTCGATAGTTCTTCGCCGCGAGTGCCGTGTTGCGATCGAGGTTGAGGCGGTTCTTGCGTTCGGCGGCGATGAGAGCTTTGTTCTTGTTCGCACGGAAACGAGCAGCAGCGATTCGACGACGTCCTCCGACTGAACAAGGTGGGTTCGACGTGGTCAGCTCTTCATAGACGACCACGAGAGAGCGGGAGAGAAAGAGGGAGAGAGACTGACAACCTCCGTATCCGAATCCGTGACCGAATGAACGTTTCTCGACGAGAGTGTTGTCCGACGACGAAGGAGGAGCGGGAGAAGGAGTCGCGAGAGCGAGAGGAGTGAGAGCGAGGAGTGAAACGACGATCGAGGAGAGCATGGTCGAAGGAGGTCGAAGTTGTCGAGGTCGAGGAGAGTGCGAAAGGAGGGGGAGAGGAAGCAAAGTGAGGAGAAGAAGGAAGAGGAAAGAGAAGAGCAGGAGATTCGGAAAGTCATTCACTAGCGAGCTTGGATCGAATTTGAGAGGCCAAGAGAACGAGAGCGAAAGATGTTCAACCGGAGATCACTTTGAAAGACCTCTTCCCTCTCCATTTCGACGTAGAGCGGCGAGACAACTATCGTCGGATGCGCGTCTTCTCGCTCTCTTACAAGACGTAAGAGCGAGACAGAACGGAGCTTCGGAAGGGGAAAGAGACGAGGGTCGAAGATTGATGTCCCTTTCTCTCAAACTATGTTTCGCTCTTTCCTCCTCCTCTCTTTTACGCCCTCGTTCGAATACAATCATATAGAGCGGTACTGAGGGCGGGACAAGACGTCAGAGCGAGAAGCATCAGGCTTGAAAGGAGCGCGAAAACGAGCAAACCAGGAATCACGAACCTCGTTTCGTTGTTACGTCTTGCGAGACTTTCTTTCCATTACAGCTCCACTATTAGCCAATATTCTACCAGTTTCTCACATAGTCCGTGCAGCAGCGAGCTCCCTTCGAGGGAGCGACGAGGAGGAACGAGGCGTTTTCATCCACTTGAGACGGACGAGCATTCTTCGCGACGATTCGCCGGTTCGCTTCCGCCTCCTGAAGATACTTAGATCTGGACGTAGAAAGGCGCCGTCAGCGCTCAGCTCGAGCAAGGAAGAGAAGGAGTTCACTCACCGACTTTCGAAAAACGAAAACTCCAGAATTTAGCGGATCCTCTGACCGCACCTCAATCTCCCCCAAGGACGACCCTATTATCCCTGAGTACTGAACTCGTCATTGGACTCGCTCCATCGTGCAGAAGAGTCGGGCTGAGGGCGTCATCGTATCGAGAATCGTGAAGGGTTCAAACTCGATCAAGTTCCGCTTCTTATGGAGCCATGGAGAGCCATAAGCACAGTGAGAGACCTATCATACATCTCTGCCTGTCAGTCCGAGCTCCATCGAGTCATAGGGAGAGGACACGAACTCGGAAACTCACAGATTGATGAAACCCTTTAGTGTGAGAAGCTGGACCTCCCAAGCGTGCAATGCAAGAACCTCAGCATGATAGAGCAGTCTAGTATTCTATCGTTGCCGAGCGCAGTTTGGCGAAAGTGTTTTTGGGAGAGTAACCTGTGCTCGCAAGGTTGAACTTCTACTCTTTGACACTCGACTCTCGTCAAGATGGATAGACTACCCGTAGAGTTGCTCAGGATGATAGCGGGTACGTCCTACAGCTCATCATGATCGAGAAGATTATCTCAAACGCGCCTGGTCCGCCAGATTCGATCTCATCCAACTCTTGGATCTTCGACGCTCAGAGGGACCTTGCTCTCCTCTCAAGAGTCAATGAGGCGTTCTACACGATTTGTCACGACCGACTATACCTCGATCCCATCCTCGGAAATGGGAGAATGGTGAAGAAATGGATTCGAAACTATTCCTCGCTCGTCAATCCTTGGTCAATCTGTGAAGGTACTCAGAGTCTCGAGAGTGTCGTGGTACCGAACTCGGTGAGTCTTGTGCTCACGCGCGCGGGAAAGTAGCGGCACTGATTCCCCGTCTTTCAGATCCGGTTCAAAGTCTACAGATCCCCGATTGAACAACTGGAAGACCAGGAATTCTCGTCCTGGAATCGCCGTCCCGAATTCGTCGACGAGTTCCTCCCACCTATCAACAGTTTTGCTCTCTCGGCGTTTTTCTTCCGCGACCTTACCTCCATCATCGTTTCTCCAGAGTTCCCTTTCCCTCGCGACTTCATCATCTCCGTCTGCGGCCCCTTTGGAGTGAATCGCAAGACTCTCACACAATTGTCGTTGGGTGCAGATGCTAGCATATGGTTAAATTCCTTTCTTCTAGAAGCGTACAGTCGTATGCTCGATCTGTGGGATCTCTGGGCAACGGATTATCTCAAGATGCTCGACGTAATCGCTCAAGATGGTCGTTACCCTCGAGACTGCAACTTGATCACGACGCGCTTGGTGGAGGAGGATCGCGGACACGGTCTGACAGACCAGGAGTGCGACCGAATTGAACGAATCGCCCGAGACCTGGCTCCTTCGAATTACCGTGTTCTGGCGCTCATGTCTGTGGCGACCCTCTCTCACGAAGTTCTTCCTCCAATCCTCGAGACCCGAAACATGTCTTGTCACCCTTACCACGCTCTACAACGCCTTTCACTTCACGTCTCCGTCACTTTCGAACTCTACCTGATCTTCCATTCTCGACTCTTCCCTGTACTTCGTCATTTGAAGCTTGTCGGTTACTTTATGGGTAGCCTGACTCTGTCTCACGATGTCAAACTGCTCCGTCATTCGATCACCGAGTAAGTTCAGCTCCTTCAAACTTCCACAAGACAACTCACAGGCACTCTACTCGGCAGACGCCAAGGGAAAATCGACCCTCCTGACGTGGCGATTACTCACCCAAACTTGTTCGACTCATGGGACCCGCTCACGAAGGAGGAGATGGAAAGCGCTCCGAAAATCGATTACTTTGGACCGAACCTCGACGAATTGGATCTTTCTGATTGCGAAATCGCAGAAGATTGGTAGGCGAAGTAGATATGGCGGAGAGAAAGAACTTCCGGTAGTGGAGAAGATCGGAACCCGAAATGACAAGGTCGAGATTTGTAGCAGTCTTTTCTTTTGCTTGCCTCTGTAATTCTCCCTTCGTGTGTGAGGCGTTCGCTCTCGCGTTCAGACGAGAGGGAGACATCTGACACAGTGAATCGTGCTGGGGTTCGAATCTAGCAGATCCGACTTCAGCACACCAGACGAGGCGCGCTGTGGCACCTGCAACAAGGTGCCACTCGCATAGAAACATGAGGAGAAGGTAGACAGACTTGTTTTGTATTGCGACGAGAGAAAAGGGTGCAACAAAAAGAGGAGAATCCGTACAAAGCCCGACATTCGAGTGCGAGTGAGAAAACTAGGGTAAGGTCACAGAAAAGAGGCGGGAAAGAATCGAAGTGAGGCGAGAGACAGAAAACAGGCGTTTGAGAAATGCAGTCAAAAATGGAAACGCGAAGAAGGTTTAGCGATGCGAAGGAGGAGGAGGAGGAGGGTATCGAGACTGTTCAGAATGAGAAGAAGGGTATCCGTTCGAACGATGAGACGACGAATAATGAGGGTCGTTTGAATGTTGTGGTCTCGAGTTGTCGTGAGAGTGATGCGATTGGTAACCGTACGACGAGGACGAGAGAGGGTAATGAGGAGAATGGTTCGAGCTGTGACCATTGTGGTTCAAATGAGGAGATTGCGAGTTCGTAGGGTTCGACGAGATACGATTGAACGAAGGGAGACCATCGCCGGAACGAGCTTTCTTTGGTGGAGGTTGTCCATCACCTGATTCGGAACGACGAGGTTGTTTCGGAGGGAGGTTCGGAGGGAGGTTCGGAGAAGGAGCAGGTGAATCGTTCTTCAATGCCGGAGAGTCCAATTTGCCCGATCCTCCAGGAAGAGCTGGCGAATCAGTTTTGATCGAGGCAGACATTCGATCGTACCTGCGACGGAGGAGGAGTCAGCGGAAGTAAAGGCGACAGTGAATCGACGAAAGAGAGACTCACATGGCTCGAAGTTGGTTCGAAGGAACCTTGCTCGACCAGAAGTAACTCGCCCATTTCCCTATCAAGAGCAGGAAAACGTCAGTAGATGAATCGAGCAGGCGAGAGCTGGAGTGAAAACTCACAAAGATGTTTACGTTTCTTCTCGCGTGCTTCAGGGGACTTTTCGAAACCAGCGACCACTTCGATCCTCGAACCAATCGACGAAAGAGTGTCCTTCAAGTGAGCGAGTTTCTCCTCGCGAGTGAATGCCGAAGTATCCATCTTGAGCTTCTTGAGATCGTTCTTGACGGGACGCAACGATTCCTTGCAGTTCGCCTCGTCCATGCTTTCGTATTCAGACTCGGATCCTTCCGAACTCGAGTATTCGGGAGTCGCTTTGCGTTTCGTAGCTTTCGAAGCCGTTTTCGCAGAGGAAGGTTTCGCCGACGGTTTCGAAGAGGTAGAAGCTTTGGGAACCTTCTTCGGAGCTGCCGAAGTCGAACCTTCGCGGTCGTTCGAAGCTTTAGCGCGAGGGACGGGAGGATGTTGTTTCGAAGAAGCGGGTTGATCGGGATGAGTTTGTTCGTAATGGTCGCGGAGGAGACCGGTGAGGTAGTCGGCACGACGAACGAGATGGATCGAGTTTGGGATTCGACGTTTGACCGTGTCGGTTTGTTTGATCTTGGCATCTTCGAGGAAGAACTTGTCTTTGAATCCGAGAGTAGAATCGTCCCTCATCGCTTCCCACGCTCCGTGACCGTATTTCCATACCCCGACGAGGAGGTGAGCGTCATCTTCGACCGTCCAGTCGCAGTTCCAGTTCGCAGCTCCCTTGACGTTGTCGACGGGAATGATCCACTTGTTCGGATCCGAAGCGCGGTGAAGGTCTATCACGAATGAATCGTCAGACGTGAATTGAGACGAGCGAGGAAGAAGGTGAACATACAAGAGTGAAGAATTTTGAGCTCTTCGAAACGTTGAACGAGAGTTTCAGCATTGATCTTGTCGACTCCTCGGAACGTGACGAGTACGGCGTGATTCCTGACTTTGATCGAGATCTCTTCTCCAGCGTTCTGCCTCCTTTCGAGATCGTCTTCCTTCTCTTGAATCTTTTCTCGGCAGAGCTTGATCAAATCATCGACTGTCGAAGTAACGACTCCTCGGTTCTTGTTCTCGAGTCGAGCTTCTTTGATGATCGGATCGTATCGATGACGAATGTCTCCGAAACAGTTGAGACCTCGAACGAGAGTACGAATGTTGCGATCGTTGAGAGTTTGAGCGCGTTGATCTGCCGAGGGACGAGAAGCGGCGGGTTTCGACGACGACGAAGCTTGAGGTGACGAGGAGCGGGAACGAGGAGCGACATCTCCTCCTTTGTACGTTCCAGGTGCGACTTGAGCGGCCGCTCGACGACCACTTTGTTCTTGAGCTTCTTGTTCCGCGAGTTCAGCCTTGACTTTCGCACGATCTTCAGCCGGAATGATGTCGTCCCAGTCTGTCATGTCGGCCTTGACGTCTTGAACGGCGAACTGATTCAAGAACTCTTCTCCTCCGAGGGATGTACCGGTCGGAGCAGTCGCAGTGTCGTACGCTTCTGCCTTATTAATCACCTCGTCGAGATCGAGCTCTTCGAGTTTCTTCTGAGCTCCATCAGACTTGAAGATGTTGGCGGCACCGAATTTGAGAATCGACGAAAGTTCCTCCTTGGTGTAATTCTCGGGTCTCGTCGAAGGGACTGATCCACCCAAGTTCTTTCCGGAAGTATCCATTTGGTTGACAACTGATACGATACGAACGAGGAGGTGAGCTCGGGATCGGGGAAGAAGAGAGAGAGAGCGAAACGACTTACTGGCATACTCGAGAACCATCTTTTTGCGAGCTCGTTCGAGAACATCTTCCTCGACGGTATCTTTCGTGACGAAACGGTAGACGTTGACGTGAGATTTCTGACCGATTCGGTGAGCACGAGCCATGGCTTGAAGATCGTTTTGAGGGTTCCTATCAAAGATCGAGGAGAACTCGTCAGCAACTTGAGTGAAGAAGAGGCAAAAAGTGATGCTCACCAATCGCTATCGAAAATGACTACGGTATCGGCAGTCTCGAGATTGATTCCGAGTCCTCCAGCGCGAGTCGAGAGAAGGAAGACGAAATCGGGAGAACCGGGAGCGTTGTAATGTTCGATCGCTTTACGACGAGTCTCCGAAGGAACGGTACCGTCGAGTCGTTGGTAGAGGTAGTTGCGCATCGCACAGAAGTCAGAGAGAATATCACTGAGCATCGTCGAAAGAGAGAAATCAGCGGACAACCCTTTTCGTGAGGGAGGGAGAGCAGGAGAAGAGAACTTACAGCATTCGAACCATTTGAGAGAAGACGAGAACTCGGTGTCCATCTTGTTGAAGCCTCGAAAGGAGCTTGTCGAGAAGTACCATCTTTCCGGAATTCATAACGATTCCTCGCAGAGTTTCTTCTTTTGTTTCCGACCTCGTTTCGGCACCTTCGAAGAGGTAAGGATGATTCGAAGCTTTCTTCAACTCCATGGCGATGTTGAGAAGTGAAACGTTGTTGTCGGCACCACTGAGCGCGGCGTAGTTCTACGAATGGAAAACTCGACTTCATTAGCTGAACGCTCTCGAATGAGGAGAAGTCGGAAAAGCTCACCTTGGTGAGAATATTCTTGTACCACCAAGTTTGCATGTTTGACATTTCGACTCGAAGGATTCGTTCACTCTTCGTCGGCAACTCTTTGATCACATCTTTCTTCAATCGACGAAGCATGATCGATTCGAGTTTACCGTGCAAGTCGCGAATCTTGGCTTCGTTCTCGGCATCTGTAAGGACGAGGAGAAGATGAGCTGTGTGCATGAGACGAAAGAGAGAAAGGTCACTTACCATTCAAATCGAATTCTCCAGCGAGTTCGAAACGTTCGGGATGAAGGAAATGCATGAGAGCGAGAAGTTCTGTAGGTTGCCCGACGCCGAGTGAGCTCCAAAGACGGTCTCTCGAAGATTGAGGCGACTTACCTTTGACGTTGTTCTGAAGAGGAGTACCGGTGATGAGGAGTTTCGCGGCAGCCGAGAATCCAGAGAGGGCTTCGTAGAGAGCAGATTCGTTGTTCTTGAGACGATGAGCCTATAATGAACAACGGGTGGAATCGGTCAGAATGGAGCTCGAAAGGAAAGAGCGAAAGTGAAAACGAGAACTGACCTCGTCAACCATAAGGTATTGCCATTTGATCGTCGAGAGATCAGCCTTGTCCTTGAGCGCATACTCATAAGTCGTGAGGAGAACGTTGAATTTGATCTTTTTCGTCTGTCCGAATTCGTGATCCCTAATCATTTCACGACTCGGTCCGTTTCCGATGTACGCGATCGAGTTGAGAGCA
Organism: Sporobolomyces salmoneus; assembly: GCF_050403485.1. Classification (NCBI taxonomy): domain Eukaryota; kingdom Fungi; phylum Basidiomycota; class Microbotryomycetes; order Sporidiobolales; family Sporidiobolaceae; genus Sporobolomyces; species Sporobolomyces salmoneus. Next base: position 9,102 of record NW_027481093.1, read on the forward strand.
GGGGCCCACGTCGCGAGTTGAGATTGCCAAGCGGGGAGAGTCGAGAGCGGGACGACAACGAGGAAAGGACCGTATTGTTGTTGTTCGTGGAAGAGGTAAGAGAGGAAAGAACAAGATTGTACCGTTTTCCCCAATCCCATCTCGTCGGCCAAGATCCCGTTATCTCCTCTCGACCACAAATAGGCCAACCAATTGAGTCCAGTCATTTGGAAATCTTTGAGAGTTCCGTGAGGGGAGATGTAGTCGGGTTCGGAAGTGAGTTTTTTGAATTCGGGTCGACCTTTGTTGTAATTCGCACTCTTGTTCGGAAGGTAAGGGGATCGCATACGTTCGAGGTGGGCACTGATCGCGTCGGGAGCGATCGCTTGAATCGTGTCGTGATCTTCCCAAGTCGCATCGGCGTATTCGAGTCCTTTCCATTTGCAGAGGTATTCAACTGCGAGAGAGATTCGTCAGTTGGGTCGACTCCGAAGGGAGAGTGGAGGGAGACTTACCATGATCGTGGTCGACGTCCTTGTTTGCGGGAGAGTCACGTTGCGAGATAACTCGTTCGACCTGTTTGTACGCTTCCAACTCGTCGGCTTTTCGTTCTCGTTCGAGGTGAACCGCTTCTAAGTCTTCACGACTGAGCGAAGGATCCGACAAGGCGAGTTGTTGAGGCCAAAACACCTTCTTGATGTAGTTCTCGACTCGTTTGAACCCTTTGAATCGTTTCAAGTATTCGTAAGTTTCCCACGTGTCGTGAATGTGACTGTAGTTTTGCCATTTGATCAGGAATACGAGGTTGCGTTGAGGTTCGTCCTTTTCGTCAGAGTCTGAAAGAACAAACCGGAACTCAGTCGAGAAGATCAAGACTGAGAGAGAATTGATTCGAACTAACCGTGATTGACATCTCGTTTGTGACCGAAGATTCCATCGATTGCATCTTCATTTGATTCGGTTTCTGAAAGAGAGCACTCGGGATCAGCTTCGGATCGAAAGACACAGTGAGAGAGGAAAGAGACTAACCTTGATCTTCCATCGCCCAATTCTCTCCGCCAAATTCCCCATCCTCGTCCTCATCGCTCAATTCATCAAACATTTTACTCTCGTTGTAATTCGGTAACGCTTTCCCGTTCCTCGACGAGAACCTCGGCATTTCGAAATCTCGAACGGTTCGAACGAGTTTTGATCGCTTCTTTTTCGGTTTGTACTTCGAATTCGTGTAATCTTCGTCTTCTTCTTCCGAAGATCCGTCGGCGGAAGAGTAACTTTGGAATTTGTTGTTCGATGCGGTTGCTGGAGAGATAATTGAGCGGTTAGTTGGTGAGCTGGGAGGGAGAGAGAGAAAAGGGAGAATGAACTCACATGCACGTCCTTTTCCTTTCTTGGCTCGACGAACTCGAGTCGAGGAAGCATCAGATTCATCTTCATTTTCATCTTCATCGTCGTAAGCAGTAGACTGTCACCCCTAGAGTCAGAACGAGTTCGACGAGGGAAGGATTTGAAAAACTTACTTGATTTCGAGCCGTCGAAGCGCGACCCTATCAGACAACAACGACGTGTCAGTCCAAATCACACAAAGACGAGAACACTAGTAGTAGTATTCATGACTCACAGATCTCCTCAACCCATACAAATCAGCATCGAACCCTCTCGGTAATTCCAATTTCTTACTAACTTTCTTCCCCTTCCCTTTCGTTCCCTTTCCCTTTCCATTCCCCTGTCCTTTCCTATTCTTATACCCTGGTGCAACTACATCTTGTTCAGATGAGTCATCTCCCTGATCATCGTCGTCTTCGTCTTCTTCAGTTCCGGATTGTTTGAATTCTGCTCCACTTCCTTCTTCCTCTTCTTCAACAGACGCGTCTTTCGGGGATTCAGACATCGCAACATCTTCAGTTCCAGCTGATTGAACGGGTGCAGGAGCAGGAGCGGGAGGTGGTGGAGGTGGTGGAGGGAGAGGTCTTGTTGAACTATTCGATGAACCGAAGTGAGGGACCGAACCCGTCGTCGTCGAACTTGTCGGTTGAAGAGAAGAGGGATCCATCTATTCTCATCAAGAGTTCATACACGCGAACGAATCAGTCTCGGAAGGGGAAGAGGAGATGAGGGAGTTCAGAAACGACGAAGACGAACCTTTTTGATCGATCTCGATGTCCCAATTCAACCTTTTGAACGCTTGAAACCCTCGTGAATAGGTTCTAGAGTCGTAGAGATACTCGTAGAAGTGTACTAGAGGTCTTCAAGTGTAGTGAGGGAAGGGTTAGACGCGTTGAAACGTCGTCGACGGGTGTGAGAAGAGAAGAGAGAGAGAGAGAACGAATCAGAATTCGAGAACCGACATTGGCCGTGACAAATCGCTCTCGGAGAGAAAAAGGGGACTCGAGAAACGAGAGAGGAACAGCTTGGTTACAACGCGAGAGAGAAATCCATTCAGAAAAAGAAAATTGAAGACGACGAAAACAAAAGTAGAGAACGAGGAGAAAGAGGGGAGAAGAGGAGGGCAACGAAGAGTTGGAGAGGGTAAGGAGGGAAGACCTAAGTTTGAGGAGGGCGTAAATAATGGGGGAAACTAGAGAGAAGGACAACCTAAACTAGCATGATCAAACCGAGGAGGAAGAACCGGAGAGGACGGGAGAGATTACTCGAGTTGAGGAGGACGTAGATGACGTAGAGACGAATCGAGAGTGTTGTCAGGACTTTGGATCGTCTCAGAGTCGATTGAGAGAGGAGGTAGGCGACATTTTGGAGGGAGAGGATGGAAGAGGACGAGGGGAAACTTGGTATTTTGGGTGGGTTAGAAACGGTACAACGTACATCGATTGAGAGATTAAAAGAGGGGTGGTCGAGACGAGAAACCGGAAGGGTACAGAAGTAGACAGATCGAGGTAGAAAGAAGTAGAGGAAGGAGTCTTTAGGCGGAAGATTCCGTCGCGGGTTCTTCTTCTTCATCCTTCTTGGGTTCCTCCCCCTCGGTGTTCTTCTCCTCAGCGGGAGCGTCTCCTCCGTTCTCGTCAACTTGCATCGCATCGGAATCTTCCTTCTTCTCTTCCGAAGCAGCGGCGGCGGGAGCATCTTCCTTCTCTCCTCCTTCGACGTTAGCCGAAGTCGATTCAACTCCGTTGGTCTCCTCCTCCTTCTTGTTGTCGGTAGTAGATTCCTTGTTGTCGGAAGACTCAGGGGCGGGTTGAGCAGCATCGGATTTCTCTCCAGGACCGAGGATCGCGGCCCATTTCGTCGCGAGTTCGGAGGAACGTTTACGGAAATCGTACTTGTCGTCTTCCGGGATCGCACCTTCCTTCAACAAGGCGATACGTTTCAAAACTTTTGCGAGTTTCGATTCCTATTTAATAAACGATTTTCAGAGGTTAAGCTCGGGAAACGATCCAGGAGAAGAAAAAGTGAGGAGATGAGAAGACGTACGATGAGGTATTCCTTTTTCATTTCGAATTTCTCCATGTGATCAAAGATTTCAGCGCAGTTGGACATTTCCTAAATCATCCGAGGGAAAGATTAGTGACCGGCGACGAGGGAGAGAGGGGATTCGAGAGACTTACGTTGGTGGGAGGATCAGTCTTGCCGAGGAAGATCTACGTTCGTGAGAATGTGTTAGTTGACGATTGGGAGGAGTGAGAGAGAAGGAGAGAAAGAACCTTTTGAAGTTTGTGCCTCCAACTCTTGACGGTTTCAGAATCGGAATCTCCGGCTGTGGGCGTACCAGTTCAGCCAGTCGTGTTGTCATTACTGAGAGAGAGTGGAACGCACAAGCTTTAGCTTTCTTGCTAGCGGGTTCAGCTTCATCATCCGTGTAATCTTTTTTGACTCCAGCCTGAACAACCGAAAATCGTTTCAGTTCTTCTCGCTCTTCGGACTGAATGAGTTGATCTCACTCACCTTGGTCTTTGTAGTATCCTTCTTAGGTTTCTTCTTCTCATCCTTCTTAGCCGTTCCATTCTCTCCCTTTGCATTACTTTCCCTCTTCCTCTTCTTCGTCGCCGTTTCCTTCTTCCCTCCCTTCGCAGCAGCTCCCTTCTTCTGAGGTTGTTCACTCTCCGAGGCCAATTCATCCTCGTCCTCATCGACCTGAGCCTGTAACCTCTCCAATTCGGCCGCTTGATCGTCCTTCTCCGTGATCCATTGCGAAGGATCCTTCGCGATCTCGTACCCTTGTCGTAAATCCGACTTCTTCTTGCTAGGTTCGCTCAAGTACTTTTCAATCTCTTTAGTTTGAAGGAGGGAGAGATCTCGAGGTCCGGCCCAAGTACTAATGTTCGACTCGAAACGCGTCAGGTTTGAAATGAGGAAGGGAGGAAGAGAGATGGGAGAAGGACGTACAAATCACCGGTAGGGAAGAATTGTACGAGGTAGTGGTTCTTGCCTTTGCTCGGTTTCTCTTTGGCGACTTTTTTGTTCGCGGCCGAAGGATCCATCACACGTCCAGGCCAAGGTGGGTATCCTTTAACTTTGGCTAGAACCTACTCATACCCGTACTTCCTCCGTGTCAGTCACAGTTCGGATAGCGAAGGGATCGAAATCGGGGGAGGGGTGGGTGGGAGTTGCCGTTTTCGATTGAATTGGTCCAACGCCCCATCTCCCCTCCCTCCTCCTCCTCGCGACTGAGGAGCAACACGTACGATATCTGATTCATTGTACGTTTGAGTTTCTTCCTTCGTACTAGCATCCTTCGAGCCTTTCGTCGAAGATTTGGGAGGCATTTCTGTTTACACACCCACCCGATCAGTTCTCATCTCACACGCCCGAGAGAGAGAGGGGAGGAAGACTCACTTGAGTTGTAGACAGATAGAGGAGAAGAGAAAGAAGACGCGTACGCGTTTGGTCGGGAGAAGCAGATGAAACCGGAGCGAGAAGTTGGAGGGAGAGAGAAGAGAGAGAAGGGGAAGGGCGGGACAGTTTCCCTCTCTCTATTTTCCGACTTCGCCTCGTTCGGCTAACTCTCTGATAGCACGCAGACAGAGATATGATTTTAGATAGCATTTCTTTAATAAATTTTTCACCTCCTCTCCCCGCCGCTTCACTTCTAGGAAAACAAAAACAAAACACCTTTTCCTCCCTCTCCTTCGATTCATTTTAAGCCCTTCTTGTAACGGTGTTCTTAGGCCTTGAGGGCCGATTGAAGCGCCTCGTAAACTTGAACCTCGATCGCGGCTTCAGCTTTCTCTTGTTCAGTTCCGGATCCTCCGGCGACTCGTTGAGCCTCGGCGAGTCCCGATCGGATAGCCTACAAGGTACTAGGGGAGTCAGTGACGAGTTCGGGAGCACGAAAGAGTGAAGTAGAGGAGTCACCTCAGGCGAGAAAGCATCGAGAGGGTCTAAAGGGGAAACGAAAGAACGAGTTAGAGAAATCGAAAATTTGGGAAGAATGGAGTTTGGGGGAGGGAAGCTTACAGGCCTCGACAGCGTTAACGGTCAAAGTGTTGTTAGGGTGAATGTTGGCGAATCCTCCAGAAACTACACCACGCCTAGGTCAGTCGATCGTTTTCGAGAGAGAGAGAAAGGAGGAGAATTTTGCCAATTTACCGAACCATTTCTTGGATTCGTTCGAAGAACCTTCGATAACTTCGAGGACACCGGGCTTGAGCGATTCAATAGAGGGGACGTGGTTCGCGAGGCTAAACCGGGGCGAGTACGAGAGGGAGAGGGAAGCAAGAGAGTCAGTTTTCATTTTCGAATAGATTAGTTTTGCTCAACTACAACGGCTCCCTCCCTCAACTTGAAGCAGCTCCTCCTCGTATCGTAGTTCGGATCCCCTCATATCGGTTCGGACTGTCTGAGAGAAACTAATGTTGAAAGTGCGAGAATGTTCTGACTTACACACCGAGGTCACCAGATTCAGCAGCGAGGTTTACTTGAATAACGTCTTGAGATTTGTAGATAGACTATATATATCCACACACCACAACACGAGCGAGCGAGAGAGGAGGGAGTCAGTAACTGAATTCCCGTTCTCAACTCGATCGACCTTTCTCCCCCCTCCTGACCGATTACGCGTCCAGCCTGATCGGTCGAGGAGAAAAGGATGATTAGGATCAAGGGAATGGGAGGTTACCTCGTGAGGAAGGACGAGGGAAAGGCGGAGCTTGTCGGAGGAAGAAGCGACTTCGGCGTATCCACGCGCGAGACGACGAGGAGTTTGAGCGACGGCACGACGGAGGGCGAACATGACTGCTAGTGGTAGGAGAGGGAGTGGTAGGCGAGTGGGATTACTAAGGAGAGAGAATGAGTAACTCGAATCGAGACGAGGTCGACTCTCACGCTCTCTCTCTTCACTGTCTCTCCCGACTAGCGATCAGACCACTAGGGAATACATACAGTAGTAACAGGAGATAGATTGGGTGTCATCATGAGTAATAAACAAGTTGTACGCTTCCCATTCCTCACTCCTCTCTCGTCAACCCTCTCTCCTTCTTCTCTCAGTCATTCTCAAACGATGACTGACCATACCATGTTTGTCCTTTGCTCCGTCCGCTGTCCTTCGCTCTGGTTATCCCGTCTCGTCTCTTCTGCTTCGTCATGATCCACCTCGTTTCGCTTCCGTAATCCCTCTCTCTCGTCTCTCCAGCCTGCGGTGTATCGTTCAATCATCGACGACGTGATTACCCAAGTCCGACCCGAATTTGAACAAATCGGAGTCGAAGAAGCCGTTCTGCAAGAACTCTTACGATTATGGGAATTAAAACTCGCACAATCTCGAGTCGCCGATTTCTCCTCCGATGACCGTATGGGTCCCGTAGCGCAACAGTTCTTACCGTTGACGATCGAGGAGGTTAAAGTGAATCACAAGTTGAGGGAACAGGAACAATTGGCACAGACGAAAGGAGGAGGAGGAGGAGTGAAGAAAGAGGGAGGAAGTGAGGAGGGGAAAGTGAAAGGAGAAGGAGAGGATGGGGATGATGAGGATGCGATTAATTCGGATTTGGATAGTTCGGAAGATGAGTTGGATGAGGAGGCGGAAGCGGCTGCACAAGGGGAAGATCAAGGGGGGGATATCGTCATTGCGCTTTATGAAAAAGTAAAACCACTCCTTCTCTCTCTCCCTTCTTCTCTTTCCTTGCGAAGACCGATCGAAGGGTGCTGACAAGAAGGGATGACTGGATGTGTATAGGTACAAAGAGTCAAGAACAAGTGGAAGGTGACGTTGAAAGACGGGTTGATTTCGGTCAATGGCAAAGATTACCTTTTCAGTAAATGTAACGGGTGCGTCCAGCTCGATCTCTTCAGTCACTTATTGTATTTGACTCGACTCGAATTCTTGATGCACAGTGAATTCGAGTGGTAACCTTGCTCGTCCCCTGGACTGGATCGACTGTTCTCATCGTTTTGTAAAATCCCCTTTTTTGTCTTTCGTTCTCTCTCTCTCTCTTTCTACTCTCTCTTCTCTTTCGTTGTTCTCGTTGTGTATACCCCCGAAAACCAAAAGCTCGATCTCGCAAATAACTCTCGTTTGTTCTCCTTGCTCGAACAACTCCTCAATCTTGATTTGATAACGATTTCTTCAATTCGCGAATACTTGGAATATCTAATTCATTGAAACCCTCTCTGACTCGTCTTCTTCCACTCCCTCCCTCCCTCCCAACTCGACCTAGGGGAGGTGCTCGACTAACGACTTCGTATCGACTTCGGTCTACGACAACCCGAGTAGTCCGCCCCTCCGAAGAAACACGAAACTCTCAGAGAGCGAGGGTCGGTTCGATGTCGCCTCCTCCCTCATCCTCCTCGACCTCGGGCCCACCAGGAGGTAGTTCAGGAGGAGCTCAAGCTAGTACGGCAGGAGCAGAAGAAGGAGAAATCGTTGAACCCTCAATCTCAACTTCAACCTCATCGACAGCTCCGACTTCAACGAGACCAAGATTTCAGATTGCGATTGCCGCCAAAGTCAACCCGGCCTTCAAAGGGGCGATTGCGAAACACTTGGAACCGGGGAAGAAATCGAACGCTTTATCATTCGGAGCAGCTGGAGTTAAACCCAAGACAGTTACGAGTACGGGGAATGTAGTATCAATCAGGGGACTCGCTAGTAAGAAAGAGGGAGCTACGGATGGAAAGGAGGCGGAAGGAACCGCGGGAAAGGAGGAGGAGGGAAAGAATTCATTCGAAGTTTCAATCGCTGAGAGTTCGTCTCAACCGGCTGGACCGAGTTCTACCACAGCGGAGACGATAGGAGGAGGAGGAGAAGTCGCAGCAGCTCCGAAAGAACCAGAGCGAGAGAAGCACAAGACTCCACCGCCTGTCTTCCGCAGACGTTCCGGAGCCGCGACTCGTTCCCCTCGCAAATCCAACCCTAAAGTCGCTTCAAACCCTTCTGCCTCAGCTCCACCAGTCTTGGAAATCAACGACGAAGATCGAGAGGTCGCAGAACTGTTGAAGAATGAATCGATGACCCAGCAAACTTCTCCTTCAGTTCAACCGAACCTTTCCCTCGGACCTTCCACTTCGAATTCGAATCTTTACGTCGCTCCTTCTTCGACTTCTTCCCTCAATATACCGTTACCTCTCCCGCCGAGACCGGATTATCGATCACCGTCGTCACCTCCGAAAAACTCGTCGATGCACAATGGAGGAGGAGGCGGAATGATGAGAGCTTTTAACGACCACGAGCATGACGACCATCATTACGAGGAGGGAAACAGTTTAGGGTTACCGTACGATGGAAGCTACGCAGGAGGGAGTCAGAGCTCGGAACAAGGAGGAGGAGGAGCGCAAGCAGAGAGATGGGGCCACGATAAATTCAGGGAAGACAATCGGGGTGGGAACAATTGGGGAGAGCCTCGACGGGATTACGACGATAGGGATCGAAGAAGGAGCAACGATAGAGACGGGGATCGATGGGCGCCCGGTCCATCAACGACGAATCGACCTGATATTCCTCCTCCTCCTCATCGTCGACGTTCTCGATCTCCCGGCTATTACGACAGCAGACAACGCTCTCATCATCCGGATCCTTACTCGAATTCGACAGATAGGGATCGCTCTCAGCGTCGTTCATCCCGCAAAAGCGACGAAAGGAGAGAAGATCGATATTATCATCGTCGAGACGAAGAACGAGAACCTTCTTCCCGAGCGAGCAAACGACCTCGACGAACCGAATCGCCGCCGCCACAGCCTGTCGACTCGAGGCGTGAAGGAGATCGTCGTGTTTCGAGATCACCGCCTAGTGAAGACACGGACGAATCGGGAGAAGAATCCGCCCCGGCTCGAACTGTCTTGGGAGAGGAAGAACGGCGAGAGGTTCAGAAGCGATTGAAGGAGAAGGAGAGACGGGAATCCAAGGCGAGGTCGACGAGAGACGAAAGAGGAGGAAGAGGAGGAGAAGGAGAAGAATCGGGATCGGGATGGCAACGAGCTCGTTCGAACGGAGCTCATTCCGACGTCGACAACACCTATTCTCCTTCGATGAGTACGGCACATCTCAATCTCGCTCTACCGCCGAAACCGAACGTGGTCCGACTCGGTGAATCGATCCTCCTTTCGCCAGTTCAAGCTCTTTCGACAAATTCCAACCCGGGATCGTTCCGCTCAAGAATGGCTCCTTCTACAATCGATCAATCTCAATCTCAAACATCTCAGCCATATCCTACCTCGAGACTCCAACCTTCGACTACTACGACGAACGGAAATGGAAATTACCTCCCTCCTCCTCCTCTCCCTCCCGCTCCTGCTCCTGCTCCCGCTCGACCTTCGTACGTTTCTGCTGCTCCCGATCCTTCCGAACGTCTCCCACCTCCGCCTCCTCCACCTCCTCCTGCTCCCATCGCGAACGGACCCTCGAACGATCAAAGAGGATATCCGATCCCTCCTCCCGCTCCCTATCATCCCGGTAACCGACCAACCGATCCCAAAGACTCCGAAGAAACGACCGATTCCCCTTCCGTCACGAAAGCACTCAACACTCCAGCAGCAACAACAACGACGACGACGAACGGAGTTGGTTCCGATGTGATCGATGACAGTCTCGTCAAAGTTCGAACTACGAAAGGAACTCTTGATCTTTGGCTCGATCCTCCTTCGAAACCCTACTCCTTCTCGACCACAACTACGAACGGTACCGAATTGGAAGAACACGAGTTCTTTGGAGCGTCTCATATTTCGGAATACACGTTACAACAGAAATTGGGAGAAGGAACGTTTGGAGTTGTTTATAAAGGGATTCGAGGGAAAGAAGGAGCGATCGTTACGGAGGAGGAGAGGGAAAAGGAGAATTCGAAATGGGCGAGAGGGTTGAGAGTGAGAAAGGGAGATGTCGTCGCTTTGAAACAGATCATCTTTCATAATGAAGGAGATGGGGTGAGTCTTCCTCGTCTCTGTCTCTGAATCAGTCTCTTGTCGGATCGGGTCACTGATTCTGCGCTGCGATGATTCACAGCTCCCAATTACTTCGGTGAGGGAAATTCGAATCCTCAAACAACTTGATCATCCGAATGTCGTTCCCGTCGTAGATATGGCTCTCGATCCAGGTACGTCTTCTCTATCTCACTCGTTGTATTCTACCCCGAGCTCGTGCTGACGAACTCTCTCTCGCGTTCTAGGTGATCCTGCGAAATTCGAAGTCGGTCGAACATTCATGGTCTTCCCTTACATGGATCACGATCTCGCTGGCCTACTCGAGAACCCTCAAGTCAAGCTCGACATCGGTGAAATCAAACAATACGGGAAACAGTTACTCGAGGGAACCGCTTACCTTCATCGAGTTCGTCTCTTCGTCTTTCACTTTCCTCTCTCGCTCGAATGCTTGCTGACTCGCTCGGACTCTCGCTCCGTGATAGAATGGAATCTTGCATCGAGATATGAAGGCGGCAAACTTGCTCATCAACAACAAAGGAGTTCTCATGATTGCAGATTTCGGATTAGCGAGGAGTATGGAACCTCCCGAAGCTGGACGGGTGAGTGACTCGTTCTATCGACATCGTTCGCTTGAGCTCATGTCGCAACTTCCGTTCCTCTCAGGACTACACGAGTTGCGTCGTTACGCGTTGGTATCGACCACCCGAGTTGTTGCTCGGAGAGAGAAAGTATCACTACCCGGTCGACATGTGGGGAGTAGGGTGAGGATCTTCCTTCTCTAGCAGATTGTCGCTCTCTCGCTAAGAAGTTGTCGGTCTCGTCACAGCTGCATCCTCCTCGAAATGTTCAAACGATCGCCGATTTTCCCTGGATCGTCTGATTTCCATCAAGCTCAACTCATCTTTGCGTAAGCTGAACCCTCCTCCTCGTTTCTTCTCCCTCTGACGTCGTTGGACTGACATCACGGTCTCGCGTAGCGCTTGCGGTCCTCCTACCGAAGAATCGATGCCGGGTTGGAATTCGCTCCCCGGAGTCGATGGAAAGGCTCAACAGTGGCAGAATGGTCCTCGTACGATCAGAGCTGATGCTTCTCAGTACGTATTCCTCTCGATCTTCGACTCTGAAGCGAGAACTCATCGCCCTCGATTCGGATGATTCAGCTACGATACCGAAATCTTTGCCGATTTGCTCGACAAGATTCTCGTACTCGATCCGAAACGAAGGTATACGGCAAATGAAGCTCTCGATCACGATTGGTTCTGGAGTGAACCGTTCCCGACTGAACCTTCTCGGTGAGTTTTCTCTATTCTTTCTGCCGAACGATTCCGAATTCAAACTGATTTACTTTGCTGCCTCTCGTCCTTCGTTGTCGATAGTATGCGACAATTCATGTCATCTCACGAATACGATCGTCGCAAACTGAAAGAGAACCAACAAGCCGCGTTCGGACACGTCGTTCCTCCTCCTCCACCTCCTCAAGGTCCGCCTGGGTTCCAAGGGATGATGATGCCTCAACCAGGCTACAACCTTGCTCATTCTCAAGGCTACGGCGGTCCTCCTCCGGGAATGCAGCCCCCGATGCCCTTCAATCCTCCTGTCGGTGCCTACAACGCTCCTCCTCCTCCTCCAGGAGTGTCAACGGGAATGGGACCTTCTTTCTCAAACGGAGGAGGAGGATACAACTACGGTTTGTCGCAACATCAGCAGCAACAGCAATCGTACGGCCCTGCACCGGGTTTTCCTCCTCCGAGCGGTTTCACTGCGAATCGACCTCCTCCCTCGATGGCTCAACATCCTGGACAACAACAACAACCTCGATACCCTCCCCAGCCTCCTCGCGAACAAGGACTCGACTACGGGGGACCGAATCGACAAAGTCAATACCCTCAATCTCAAGGACCTTCCTGGTCGAATTCGAGAGGTCCAGGACCGTCAGTCGCGCCGCCAGTCCAGAAGGTAAACCTCAAAGAGAGGATCATGAAGAAAAAGTGAACTCCCCCTATTCCCCTTCTTTTCGTTTTGTCAACTCGTTTTCTCATTTCCTCGCATTTTTTTGCTCAAATGGTCACTCCCCATCTTGTTGCTATCATTACGAGTTTCCAACTCTTCATCGTCGTTTCGATGCGGTACAAGCGAGAAGAGGGTTCAAGCGCTGTTACGGAGATGCCGCGGACCCTCGAAATCTCCGCTCAGGCTTCTGCCTGCTCGAGGTCGGTTCGTTCTTCTTTCTCTTCCTTTCCACTCTACCTCGCCCCAATGTCAAGTCAAAATCAAACTCAAGCTCTCGGTCCGACCATACAAACTGCAGAGCACTTTCTCAATCTCATCAACGATCGAGCATTCGAAACCGCTCCTTATCGAGTGACGCAGACCGTCGCCTATCTCAAGAGGAATCTCAAGGATCGTTGGCCAAATTTCAACGAGGTGTTTCGATACCAACTTTGCTACGATCTTCAACAGCTCTGCTCTTTTCTGCATCGAGACGGTCACGGCAGTGCGAAGGAACTGGTCGACATCTTGAGAGGGAACTCGGAGAAATATTCGCCAGCTTCGACTGAATCGCCAGTGAGTTCACCTTACCCAGCTCGTTATTCTACTATCGACCAACCAATCGAGTTTGTTTCGTTCAGGAACCGCCAAAAGATCTCCCAGCACTCGGCAAGTTCTTAGCGGTACTAGCTAGAAGCGGCGTGAGTAAACCTTGTACCTCCTCGACGACACACGAACTGACGTACGGTTGTTGTCGAAAATCTAGCCTGCTCCTTGGGCAGGAACTGCCCATGCGCTCGGACACGAGGCTCGCCGCCGTCTCAGCCGTCGTCAACGGGCTCTATACGATGTGTAAGAGGTCCAAGGGTGAAGCCCAGGCGGAAAGGGAGGTAAAGCCCGTTCCGCAGTGTCGCTTTGCAATTTATGCTTTGCCTTGTTCTGTAGACGTAGACAAGACTTCTCTTCGTTGACTCAGCCAGTCAGGACGTCGAGCTCATGGGCGAGAGTTGGCAGAAGCTGGAGCGAGCTCCTCGTCTTGCGTGTCTGAGCTTGGGTCCGACGGTGAAAGCTCGTTCTTTCTTGATGCCAACCATCCGCTTCTCGCTTCTCTCTACCCACTACAGCCGAGCGAAAGTCCAGATATCACTTCAGATTTCAGAGGTAAAGCGAACGAAAGATAGCTACGAATTCTAGACTTGTTGTTTCGGTTTCCAACTCTCTTCTCCCGTCCATCGATTCTTCCTCTCTCTGACTCTACCTCAGTCACTCACGAGCCACAATCTTGCACTCGGAAAGATCCAATTCATTGAGGTTCGGTCCACAGTAATCGATTTTCGGATCGTTCTCCATTTCGTCCTCCGTGAGCGGATCCCATGAGTTGAACAAGTTTGGGTGAGCAGCGAATACGGAATCGTCAACCTCTGGTTCTGAAATTTTTCCTTCGCGTCTGTCGATGAACCTTGTTGTTAGCCAGTCTCGACCAGAGACAATGTCGAAAAACAGAACAACAACTTACTTGGTGATCGAACAACGGAGCAGTTTAACATCATATGCAATCGTGACCGGGCTACCGAAGTACCCAACGAGCTTCAACTCACGCAGTACCGGGAAGAGTCGAGAATGGAGGAGCAGGTAGACTTCGTAAGTCATTGTGACGACGGTGGTAAGACTTCGAAGGGCGCTGAATGGATGGCAAGGAACAGTGCGAGTCTCTAGAATTACAGGGAGGTGATCGGGAGAAGAATAGGGCGAGGGGGATAGAAGACGTGAGACTTGGTAATTCGACGAACCGTATTTCGAAGCGATTTCGTCCAGTTTGTCGAATTCGGCATCCGATATGTAGCATCTGCCGTCCTCCTTCTCCTCCTCCTCCTCCTGCGCCGCCGCCTCTTTGCGTTCGTGGATCGACTTGCACAGAGGGTCGCAGTGACGGAGTTGAGCGATCAAATCCAAATATTCGAGATAATTCAAATCGTACGTTTCCCACACCATTCGATTATGCGCTTCGAAAAGGAAACCAGTCAACCAACCGCCATCATCTTCCTCAATGGAAAACTTTCGAAGGATGTTTCGATTCCTGCCGGAAGGGCCGCATAGGGAGACGATGAAGTCTTCAGGGATCGGAAAGAGGTAGGACACGGTGATAGACGTGATGTTACGGAAGAAGAATGTCGAGAAAGCGAAGTTGTTGAGAGGGGGAAGAAACTGGTCGACGGGCCCGAGCCGTCGATCAAAACCATTGAATTCTTCGTCTTCCAGCTCTTCGATTGGGGTTTTGTAGACCTCGAATATGACTGCTTCCGGTACAATGACGTCCTTGAGGTGTTGGGTTCCCGCACAGATTGACCAAGGGTTGACGAGAGATGAGTAGTTTCGAATCCATTTCTTCACCATTCTCGCATTCCCGAGGACGGGGCTGAGGTAGATACGGTGGCGACAGATCGTGTAGAATGTCTTGTTGACCCTCGAGAGCACGGCAAGATCCTTCTGAGCGTCGAAGATCCAAGAGTTGGATGAGATCGAATCTGGCGGACAAGGCACGTTTCAGGGGGTAGACTTGGGTAGGATACAGTGGAGGACGTACCTGCTATCGCTCTAGGTAGCTCCACCGGTAGTCTGTCCATCTTGAAGAGAGTCGAGTGAAGGTAGAAGTCGAAATAGATGAAGTCGGATTTCTCCTCTGTCGCACGCGATTCCGACCGCTGCAGAGGCGGGTAGGGATGCAAGAGCCTTCACTGATCGAGCCGAGAAGGTCGAGGAACGAGGGACCGATTGGCGGTAGAGGATCGAGAAGCAGAGTCCTTCCTCGAGAAGTCGCTTCGCACGCCTATTTTCTGTGCGAGTCGCTTTCTACGGAACCTTGAGCAGTCTATAGAGCCTGCTCGCAGCGACGTTGAACTGACCGTGCGCTAAGCTCTCGCTCAGTACCTGAAGTCTACGAAAAGGATTGATTTACTGCAAGTGACCTAATCAACGGCGGAAACGGTAACGATATCTATGTGTGGAGCAATAGCGGAAGTAGAAAGAGGTATGTAGTGTAGAGAAATGCAATTGAACGAAACGGAAGGAGCGCAGCGAGCGGAAAACTTTTGTGTTAAGCCTGTTTCGAGATTTCTGCGAGTTGTCCGAGGATCGAGATCATTGCGGCGGGACTAACGAGGTAGAGAGCGTCGTCAGTCGTCTGCTTCTGAGAGACAAGATGGAAGTGAGAACTCACCTTTCTAGAACAGCGTTAGCCATGGTCATCTTGGCTCCCTGAGTTTCTTTCGCTTCGATCGCGATCATGAAACACGAGCTAGGGTCCAACTTGCTCTCAACGGGTTCGTCGAGCTTCGTGGGGGCGCTCGATTCCTCTTCGATGACGGTTCGAGCGAGGGAAGGGAACATGGCGAAAGATTCGGGAGGGCTGATCATCATTCGAGGTCCACCGGGAGTGTAGTTGCTGAAGACTCGAGCCATCGAGTGGAACTAGAGTAGACGACGATCAGTTCCGAGTCATAGCTTCAGAAGAGTTACTGGGCTCACCATGTCCTCATCAGTCTTGTCGTCTCCCGCGCACATGCAGAATTCGGCTTCGGGGTATTGATAGAGGAGACGTTTGACGATCTCTCCCTTGTTGGTGTGAGCGGGTCGTACTTCCACGTTCTTCTTGCCCTGTAATTCGCAAAATCAAGAGGTTCAGTTTCGACGTCGAGGAGAGAGAGCAAGCTGAAAAACGTACGACGAGAACATCGATCGGTAGACTCTCTTGCATACTCTCGAGCATAGCTTGACATTCCTTGGCTGCGAACGCTTCGCTAGATCAGTGATGAACGACTTATCCGCTGATCAACTAGACCGCTCACCTTGGAAAACTCCGAACACGGGGTCAGCGTTTCGGTAGTGGAAAGTGACACTCGAGACCTTCTTCTCGACGAAAGCACCTTGAGTACGAGCCTCGTAGTCTGTGACGAATCGGGGGACGGAGGTTCAGTTTTCGTTTCGTTCTACTCGTTCGCAAGCAAGGAATGGACTCACATCGGAAGATCTTGAGAACGTCTTTCTTCCAATCCATGTTGAGATCGTCCGTCAAGCTCATCCACTCTTTCGCACCAGGAGCTCTCAAGAAGCATCCGTGTTCGGCACTCATTCCCAAGTTTTGAATATGACCGAGTTGCGATTCGAGGAAATCTCCATCTCGTCCCGAAATGATGTAGACGACGTTCTGGGGGTCGGCGCAGAGAGTTTGAAGGCTTTCGATGAGAGCGGGGGAAGGAAGAGCTGCCGAAGGATCTTTGACGATCGGGGTGAGAGTACCGTCGTAATCGAAGAGGAGAAGACGTTTCGAAGCAGCCTTGTACTTTTCGACGACGGCGTTCGAATCGAGAGGAGGAGTGTTTTGAGTAGCTTGTTCACCTTGGAGGGATTCGAGGAGTTTCAAGATGTTGGTGTGAGCCCAAACTGCGGCAGTTTGAGTCATGACGGCTTGGTGGAGAAGCTATACGGCGAGAAGACGAGTCAGCCGCTAGCGCGACAGAGACGAGACAATCAGACTTACAGCGTGACGTTCGGATCGTTCTTCCATCGACGCCGTGAGGCAGTCATTGATCGTTTTCGCGACTCCTCCGAGGTCCCACGGGTTGACCTTGATCGCCTTGCTGAGTAGCGACGTGACTCCGGTAAACTCGGAAACGAGGAGCGATCCCTTTGCCTCAGCTTGACAGATGATGTACTCCATGCTGCGGGAGAAAGCGACCAAGTTCAGTCTCGAGACGCCGTGCAAGTGAACAGAGTCTGCTCTCACCTCGTAGTATTCATACCGTCTCGGCGGGAAGCGACGAGAGCGATATCGGCGATCGTGAGAAGAGCGAAGTACTCCTGTAGAGAGAAACAAAAGAGTCAGCGGCGATGAAACGATGAATAGGTTCGAAAGCAGGCTTACATCTCGGTCGACAGTTTGATGGAAATGGTGAACAGGTTGATGTTCGATCGTTCCATAAGTTCCGTTAATTTGATCGACGAGTTCTGAGACTTTCGTAGCGAGCGCGGGCGAATCACCGGGAGAGGGAGAAGTGACTTGCATCAAGACGACTCTGTGAGCCCATTCAGGATAGTCGTGTAAGAACCTCTCGTAGGCACGCAACTAGATGAAACCGACCGCCGTCAGTTCAGAGACATCGACTGATCAGAGATCGAACCCACTTTAGGAAGAACACCCTTGGTAGGATCGAGCTTGTCACGTCCGACGATAATCTTCTTTCCGGCGTACAGCCTCCTCAATGCACTAATCTTGAGTTCGACACCAGGGTTCTTTCGATCCTTCTCGACCTTGTCGACGTCGATACCGATCGGGCAGTGAGCGATTCGAGTGATGTTCCCGTGAGCGTCGACTCCGCCGAGACGAGCTTCGTATCCCATGACTCGGACGCACGAAGAGAGGAAGTGACGAGCGTAAGAGTGGGTTTGGAAGCAGACGAGGTTGCAACCGAGCATTCCGTCGAGAATCGCCTCGCGACCTATTCAGAGCGAAGAGAGTCAGTATCGCCAAGGTCGTACTTTGGTAGAGAGTCGATTACTTACGAGGTAAGCATCGGAAGAATTCACTCGAGGGGAAAGGACAGTGAAGGAAGAGGGAAATGTTGGGTTTCTCGTTCGGTAGGAGTTCTCGAAGCATACGAGGAACGAGGAGAAGATGGTAGTCGTGAATCCAGACCTGTGCGAAGCCGCCTTTCAGCTTTTTTCACAGAAGGCTTGTGAGCAAGAGACGACGCACGAGATCTCCGGGTTTGTAAACCGCGGCAACTTTCTTTGCGTAAACCATGTTGGTTTCGTAGTAAGCGTTCCAAGCCTTCTCCTCCGCCTTCTTGCTCATGCTATCGGGGAGCGAGAGGTAGTGGAATATGGGCCAGAGGTAAGTTTTGCACATTCCTTCGTAGAAGTCTGCAAAAATCAAAAATTGAGTCTTCGGTTTCGCGAAAGATGAGGACGTCGGGTCAAACATACCGGAGTGTAGACCATCTTCGACCCAAACAGGTGCACATGTAACTCCGTCCCTTCCTTGAGCTCCCATCTGACTCAATCCTCGTTCGAGATCCTTCTTCTCCTCTGGACCGAGTTGATTCGTCGTGAGAGGGACTCCGGGATCTTGCAAGAGGTCATCGGGACGTCCAACTACGAGAAGAGGACGACTCGAGAGGGATTTGACTCCGGAATTGAGCGCGGCGTGACCTCGACGAGGGTACAAAACCCAACGATCTTTCGGGGTAATCTGACCCGAAGCGAGGGTGCTTCCGCCATTGACGTCGGGAGAAGGTGCTCGAGAAGGAGGGAGAGCCGGATGAAACGAAGGACGAAGGGAACTAGCGGGATGAGGGAACGACGAGGGAGGCATGACATGTTTTAAGTTGAGTTGATTCGGTCCATTGCCGGGTGTCGAAGGAAGAGCTGTAGCGTTTCCTCCAGGTCCATCGAGAGGTGTAGTTGCGCCGGAAGGGAGTACGGATTCAGACCCATTCAAATCAGGGAGAACGTGGTTGTCGAGAGCGACGGAATGAGATTTCGTCGTAGGGTATAAACGGCAGACGTCTGCGCGTGAAGTATGGGTCAGCAACGAGCCGGAGTGTCTATGAAGTCGTGAAGGACTCACAAGGCAGAGAATGAACGACGACACTGCGGAAAAACGGCATAGAAAAATCATTGAATCAGCATCACGAATACAACTCAGTTTCTCCTTGCTATCCGCATGAGAGTATCCTTCCACAGTCCATGGACCTCGGTCTAGCAAGCTCATATAGATCCGAGCGAAATCGGAGGACGTAGTTGGTCTATGATGAAATTCGGGAGAGAGCAGCAACTCACATGGTTCTACCGCTGACCTCTTTGCCTTTACTCTTTAGTTCGTCTTCCCACTTGCCGATACTCTCCTTGATCTGGTCCAGCGTGAGTTCAGGTTCGTCCGAGGGAGGCTCCCAATCTTCTGAAGGTTCAGTCGGAATCTCATCTGAAAGCGAGATGTTTTGCGCTCGAGTAGACTGAATTCGAGTGGGAGGACCAGGACGTTTGAGCGAGGCGGCTCGTGTAGGTAGGAGTGCGACCATCTTCGAGGAGAGAAGGAAATCCGAGAGACGAGGCGGTGAAAGTTGTTCGAGTTGGAAGAGCTGCCGAGGGTTGCAGAGGGTCGCTGAGCTGTGTAGAGAGTTTTGCTGTCGAGCGGAAGGGAGGGAAAGAAGGGAAAACCAAGGATTTGACGAGGTTGGGCGAAGGAGAAAGAACGCGAGAAATTGTCTGACGCTGTCGCTCTCAGAGAAAAAGCTTCGACGAGGTTCCGACTCGAGCTGCGTGAAACGTTCAACATCTATCAAAGGGACTCTCGCTCGCTGAGTCGAATCCCGTCTGTACGATGCAGTGTTGCTCTGCGGCATTCGCTCACAAAGTCGAAGAGAGCGTTTCCAACTCCTTCGCAACTCCTGTGCGATGTTCTCGCTCTCGCGCTTGCTCGCCGCATCGCGATTCGACAGGAGCGAGAGCGAGCTACTACCTCCTATGAGGACGAATCTCGTGCGTCTCGCAGCTTCTGAGAGAGAGCAGCTGCGAAATACGAGTTTGTTGAGCTTGGCGAGTCATTCCAGCTTCCGACGCCCTTTGATGCAACCTCCTTGAACGGGAGACGAAAGTGGGTAACGAGACAGAACGTGCGCGGTATACAGCGAACGTAGAGTCTGTCAGCGGAGTATGTTGAGCTTTGGGAGTGAGAGAGGAAAGTGGAAAGTCGAGGTTGCGAAAGCTCCGTGCGAAAAGGCTGTCCTTGGAACCCCTATCGTTCCTCTCGTCTCTGGCGTTCCTGTTGCGCTGAGGCTTTCGTGTAGTCATTCACGAGCTGTTGATAGTGCGATTGATTCGATGAAAAAAATCAAAGAGCCCCATTACTCCCTCTCGAGACCGTTTCGAAAACTTGACGGGAAGATCGAGCAGATGGAGAGCCGCCGAGGGAGGATGCATTGCTGACAAGCTCTACTTGGCGAAGACCCGCCCCCCTACTCGCGAAGAGCGGGAGAGAAGGCGATAGAGTTTCTTGGAGGAAAAACAAAATTCGAGTCGGTGCGTATTACAGATGAATGGGACGAAGAAACGGATCGAGGGTACAGCATAGACGATCCATGCGGCTAGGTGGATTAGGCCTCCTTGGTCATCGCTTGTTCTGTGGGCACGAAAAGGAGAAATTAGTAAAAATTCAGTCTGGTTCTTCCCTTTTTTCGACCAAGACGACGGGACTCACTCAAATCAGCGATCGCTTTGGCAGGATTTAATCCTTTAGGGCAGGTACGTGAGCTGCGGGCGACGGAGAGCGACCCAGAACAAAGTAGAGCGAAGACATGGCGAAGAAAGGGAAAGAAAAGGGGGGAAAGGAACGAAAACGGATCAAAACGGTGTCAGCTCATCGTTCCAACGCCGAGAAGCATACACGAGACATCTGAGAGACTGACCAGTTGAAGCTGCGTCGATAGGAGCATAGGCAACAGAGTTAGTTACCTCAAACTCGAAAAAAACGGGATCGAAGGAAACTTACATGGTGTGGCAACGGTAGAGAGAGAAGGGGTTATTGAGCTGTTCGAGACGTTCTCCAGTCGCCTTGTCACGGGAATCAGCAACCCATCGGTAGGCCTGCATGAGAACCGCGGGTCCAAGGTATTGATCTTGGTTCCACCTAGGATGAGCGCAAACGGAGTCAGCAGCATGTCGAGCCACCTACGAGAGTACGAATTACCAGTAAGAAGGGCAAGAAGTCGAGCAACAAGCGCAGAGAATGCACTGTCGACGTCGACCGAAAAAAACGAAAAATCAGTTCACAGCTCAAGTCGTTCCCCGCTATGACCCAGCATTTATTCGCTCACCTCGTACATTCCATCGAGCTTGAGTCGATCCTCCTTCGATTGAAGGTGCTCTCGTCCATCGGCGGGAGGGTCAGCTTGAAGGTAAGGTTTGATCGACTTGTATTGCTTGTAGAATCTGAGGGAGGGAGACAATCGTCAGCCTCACGGACGACGCGAATGCAGATGAGAGTGAACTCACTGAGTCATGTCGGGAACGAGATCCTTGATGACATACACTGCGGAGCGAGAAGAGAGAAAATCGTCAGCTTTCTGACACATTCAACGGTTCAGAGTATACTCACTGTGGGGAAGGGGGTAGATCTTGACATCCTTGCCGTTATCCTTCTCTACACGCTTCAAGCAAGCGAGAGTGTTGACACCTACAGACAGAATGAGGGGTCAGCAACGGAAAACAAAATTAGGAAAACGAAAGAGCGCAAAACTCACCATCGATGTTCATGGCGCAAGAACCGCAGATTCCCTCACGGCACGAACGACGGAACGTAAGAGTAGGGTCGACCTCGTTCTTGATCTTGAGAATCGCGTCCAACACCATCGGTCCGCACTTGTTCATGTCGACGGAGTAAGTTTGCAAGTGAGGTTTCTCGGAAGGCTTGTCGGGGTTCTGCGCACAACATATCGAACGACCGTCAGCAGGAGAGAGTAAGGATTGTGGCAATTGGCACCACCCGATCGGCGCGAATTTCGGAACAGAGTGGAAACGAGAACTCACCCATCGGTAGATCTGGAATTTCTTGATTTGCTCAGGCTGGGTCTCAGTGGCAGCAGTAGCCAACGCACGAGCGTTCTAACCAACAAGGGAGAGATCAGTTCGGAACCCGAGATCCGCGGTTTCGAGAGATGAAGGTCATCATCGAGAGAGGCTCACCTGAGGGACGGCACGCGAGGCACGGACAAGTTTTTGAACTAGCATTCTGAGTGTACTGGTGCGAGTCGCGAGTCGGATTGGCGTTGAAGTGGAGAAGTTAGGGAATCTGGCAACTTGCAAATCGAAATCGCTTTGGCGCTGTCCAACGAATCAAAATTCTTCCTTTTCTAACCATCACCATCTCTCTCATCGTAACGCTCAAACGGCTTCCGTGGATGAAGGACGACAGTTTCGATATTCCTGAAACTTCGCCGCCTGAGTTCGCTCACTGCCAATCCCGCTGTCGACGTTTCCGATCTGCTCCGGATCTGACGACGAGCGGTTCTACCTACCGCGAGAGTCGCACGCTCAGCTCTGAGTACTTTTCGGTCCAGTTCGATTGCGAAGATGTCGCATGTATTCGCTCGTGCGCTCGGGTGACTGCATACCTTCACCATTTTTTGATTTCGCAAGTGAATGTCAGTCATGGTCACGTTAGTCTGTTCTCCGGCTTGCTCTGGCTGTATGAAACCACTGTCGTGTGTCGACTTAATGACGCCCGATCGGAGGTCGCAACTAAGATAATCTTGTCAAACAACTCCGCTCGAGTCGATTTTCGTTTTGATCGTGAAACAAGCGGTGGGATCTTCGACAAGTTGTCGGGGAAGGACCGGTGCGTAATCTCTTGTCTCATTGACGTTATTGGCGCTCGCGCTGAATCTGTACTCTCCATCAGATGGATACGTTCAGGAATCGCAACGAACCCAATCGCAAAACATGACTCGATGGTTCGATCCGGGGACACCAGTCGCGTTCAGCTCATCCCGCTTCGAGTCTCAACACCGAACAACAACAACGCACTGTATCCTGCGGTCACGAAGAACGATTCGAAGCTGTTAATCTCTCCGGTAGAACTCGTCTTTCGTTTCTTCGTTTCCTGCTCCTCGTTTCTGTTCGCCCATCCTAGTGGTTTCTTTCTCACGGTAGAACCGAGTCACCTCTATCACCAAACTATCACCATCTTCCCTTCGCTCCATTTTCTGAACTTTCAGGTTCGCGGGCGCTCGTCCCTCTCGCACGTTCTTCAAGCTTTGGCGAATTTCGTGCTCGGGCGTTTGCTCCACGAGGCGGTTTTCAAACTCCGGAAACTCACCGCGGAGCGCAAAGGCCACGTCTCACCGAGTACGGCTCTCTGCATTCTTGCCTTCTGTCCTGAACTACGACCTCGATGAACTCAGCAAACATAGATACGAAACGCTCACACTACAAGCAGCGACTTACCAACTGCATCAACGAGATCGCTGGGGAGATCCACGGGTCAGGGCTTCGAGGCGGCCCGAAACGTAAGACCCTCGATGATTGGGTGACAGAAGTGAAAAATGTTTTCGGACTTTGGAAAGATGGCAGACTCGCAAAGGAGATCAAGGGGGAGTTCGCGGTGGAATTTGCGGAGTTCCTATTCAAGGACGTCTACGAAAGAGTCAAGAAACAACTTGTGCGCATTCTTTCACTCACTCCTGTAAACCTTGACCCTGACCCCCTCTCCGGTGGGTAGATCAATCAACCGGATGCTACTTACATCAGAATCAGAGACAAGGATCAGCCAGCGGCACTTCTCGAGCGCGTCGTCCAAGCCACTCGACCGGCCGAGCTCAACAACCATCGCCTGCAAGGAGGATATCACACGGGTGCGGGAACAGCGCATACTCGAGCTAGCCAGCCTCCTCAACCGAACCGACGTCGTCAGGCCAACCGTCTTTCGGAGGAAGACCGCTGGCGAAACGCTTTGATCCAACTCGTCAAGAACATCGGGGAATCTTGCAGGATCTACGCCATCAGCCCAAACAAAGCCGCGGACTGGATGAACCAAGCTCGTCACGATTTCGGGCTTCTGGAAGGCCAATCATTGGCGCGAGAAATCAAATCACGCAGCGATGTCCAGTTTCTACAAAGAAAGGTCGGGGACCTCAAAAGAGAATTGGCTACAAAGAGGGTAAGCGGCAGTAAAGTACCGTCGGAAGCGCCGTCTCGCTGATTCAAGTCGGTTTCTTCATAGGAGAGAGCGCTAGAGGAAACGAAGCATCAACCAGCAACTTGGCTCGAAGCGCTCGCGAAGATTCACGAACATCCCGAAGAACCCCGACAACCATCAAGCCTCAGACCAAGCCTCTTCAGGCGGGCGTTTACGGTGCTCCGTCGAGGAGAGCAAAAGTCCCCTCGAGTCCTTCGCCGCTGAACGAGCACTCTTCAATGTTCAAGTCTCCGTTCCGTCTTATTCCTTTCTCTACGATATCCTTCTACCTCTTGCCTTTCTCCAATGCTACTATTTTACCCACACTTGTGCTCTCTCTCGGACTCTGGTCTCGTCAAACTGTGGAATAGAGGACCTGCCCTGCTGATGTTCTATTACTTTCTTATCGATAACAATATTAGATCCGATGCCACTTCTATACCGAGTACAAGTATACGAGTGAAAGAGCGAGAGCTACGAAACCGAATCCAGTTGTCTCAACTATTCTCACTCCCGAAGATCGCGCACCTCCCTCGCCGCCTCCGATCGAACCAATGATAGAAGAAGCTGCCGCTCTACTCCGTGTGTCGAGTCCTCCGTTGTAGACTCGAACTGAAGCGATTTCGAAGTAGGCATTGTCGTAATTCCGAGGGTCTTGAACCATGTCGGTACAAACTCCCGGGCAGGTTGGGTTGAACACTCCAGGTTGACCAGCCCCTATCAGCGAGAATGAGGATGCGTCAGTGTGAGAGAGGGACGCGAAAGGAGGACAGAGCTACTTACAATCTCCGCAAAGAGCGATGTTGATGATGAGTTGTTGCTGGCCGAAGAATGAGTTGACGTTGCAGCTCGATTGAGGGTAGTAAGCCGTAGGAGCGCCCCATGAAGAGGGATCGGGAGAGGCAGAGGGGTCGCGAAGGTCGGCAGGGATTTGAGCTCGCTAGACGACAGAGAAACGAGAACCGTGAGCGCAATGTAAAACGAGCGAAGAGACAGAGAGTTCAGACGTACGGGGAAGAACCAAGCGGAGATAGAATCACTGGCCAACTCGGCAACGAATACTCCGCCTCCATTCGCGGCGAAATCTGCTCCGTAACTCACATTCCTCGTATCGGTGAATGTGCAACCTTGATTCGCGTTGACGGTGTAGTCACAATTTGTCGATCGAAGAACTCCGTTGGGAGTGACTTCCAACGTCTGTTCCGCCTCGCAGCCCAAGACGGTGTGAAGAGCGACTTGGTTCACGTCTTGCAAGTTGACTCCTTCGAAAATATCGATTTCTCCTCCCGAAGGCCAAGAAACCCCGTGGGTCCAGAACGCAGGCCATAGAGAACACTATTCGAGAAGGAGGTCGAGACATGAGTCTCTGAGCTAGAGGAGATATGAGGGAGGTGAAAAACTCACGCCATAAGGAGTATGGAGAGCGTCGAGAACAAAAAGGGATCCCATCCCAAATGTGTCCTGTGTAGTAATTCGCACAGAGTCTCGGAGTCGTCCGTACGAGACATCCCTGTTGTCGAAAGAATGTGAGCCTCAAGAAAAGCAAAATCAATTTTCGCAGAAGTGAGACCCACGAGGTGTTATCGACCTTGATGATGACATTGCCGGCGCTGTTCGTATAAGCGAGATCTTTTGACTCCTCCTCCGTCACGTAGTAAGTAGCACCTGGGAGAACGGCAAGACGAGCGTCAAATTTGCGAAACTTTGAGAGAGAAAACGAAAACCAAACCGCACCATTTGTCAAGTTGTCCCTGTTTCCCCAGAAGCTCCATCTATCAAAGAATGTTTCGCCTGCGTATTGAGTCTGGAGAGAGTAGGCCGCTCGAGCTGAAGGAAGGAAAGGGAGGACTGAAGCGAGTGAGAGTGCCGCAAGCGCTGATGTCGACGAGGAGGAGCGCATGTTGTTTGATCGTCTAGTTAAGAGTCGTCTAAGCTGTGCCCGCAGCTGCTCTGTGTTCCTGTCGAAGGAGAGATGAAGATTGAGATGTGGATTTGAAGGAAGAAGGTGAGCAAAAAGCAAGACTGACAGAGTTTGAAGAGTATCCTAGATGCCGAGAGAGAGCACATCTGAGGCTAGCCATTCTTGCCGGATCCGAACGAGAACGTGGAGCGAGAGCACGGGTCGAAAAGACGAGGGGGGAGATGGCTGCGTTATCGCTTGGAAGGAACCCGAACCAGATCGGATAAAGAACATGGATCAATATTTCCTACTCGAGTCGTAAAGTTCCGCAATTCGTTCGAGAGTGTCGAAAGAAGCACAAATTCGGAAGAGAGCAAAGGGCTGAACGAAACGATCGAATCTTCCCTGATCGGGCAACTCACTCACCTCGAGTTCTTTGATCGTTCTTAGAGTCGTAGAATGTTCGGAACGTGGTTCCGCAGGAAAGGAAGTTTGGGAGAGAAAGAACCCGAGTCGGAACGAAGACTGAGTTTGTTCTGACGCTTGGACAGTTTTCCGCTTTTTCGTCGATCTGTTGCCTGATGTACCGACGCTTCTGGATGTACCGAGATGGCTCACAATCCACACGAGCTCACGGGCTCGGGACACACGAGATTCAGGTCCCAAGGAACCTTGAAGCGAACTGAGACGAGTCACTCCTCGAGCGCAGACAGAGGGCAAGGCTTTCGAGGGGGAAAGAAGTAGCGCATCGCCTTACGAACGGGATCGAAAGCGACGAGAAGATCGGTTTCGGGCCTGATTGGCGTTAGAGCTTAGAGAAGCGGTTGAAGTCGGTCAAGGATCACCCTCTCGAGTTTCGCCAAACAGCAAAACCGTTCTCGCTCGCAGCGGGGTACTTTCGACAGCTCGAAGTAAGTGCTACTTTGTACATTCCGTTATCTATATAAGTCCCTATGAACAATTTACCCGAAAACCCTAAGAACATGCCCATGAGAGAGGAGAAAAAACGAAAAGAAGCGAGAGAAGACATGTGAGCGATCCAGCACCCCCTGCCGGGAAGATAACGAGCTCAGAACTGGAACGTCATGATCGTCGGATTGAGGAGGAAGGGGAAGAGAACGTGTCCAGCGATGACAATCGAAAGAGGAACGATAGAGACCCAATCCTGAAGAGGTGCGAAGAAAGGTGGTCAGTTGGAGCTCTTTGCATCTGAGCGGCGGAGGTGAGAGAATACTCACAATGATGTACCACTCGATGACGGGTAGGAAGCGGAAGGCTAAGATCATAGCGGTGAGGAGACCGCACAAACCAAACGTGACTCGGTATTTTCTCCAGATGTTCGGTAATTCCGTCAAGACGGTACTATCGACAGCTTCCTTGACCGTCGAAGACCATTCCTACAAGGAGAGAAGGAAAGAGCGTCAGTTAGGGAAAGTTGCTCGCTAATTCGTGGTCGATATTTGCTCGACTTACCATGTTGTAACCGATCAAATGCGAGATCAAAGCGAGACCGACGTGGAAAGAGATTCCGAGGAAGAAGAGAGTGTTAGGTAACTAGATGAGAAAGACGTGAGCGTCAGTCCGGTCGTTTCGGTCGAAGAGGTGAGATGAGGAGAACTCACAGCCCATTTCAGTTGTTCACCGTACGCTTGCAGGCATCCCGCTTCTCCTGCTCGGTATCGAAGAGTGGCGAAAGCGAATCCGGACGCGCAACCGAACACGACGAAGAGAGCGACGTTGACTTGCCAAGATGGCATGTAAGCGTTATCGATACTAGGTGCGAAGAGACCGTACTGCAGAAGAGAGCAGAGTCAGCGATTCGTTCAGGAGGGAATCCGAGCAGCGAGGAGTGAAAACTTACGACAATGTAGGAAAGAACGGAAAGGGGAACGGCGACGGAGATGGCGTAGTACGAGACGAGGTAAGCCCACGAAGAGAACTTGTAGTGAAGAGGAAGATTCGAGTGGAGGAAGAAGACTAGGCCAGAGGAGCGGGTCAGTTTGAGCGAACTCATCGAAGAGAGTCGGAGAAGGGCTCACATTTAGCCATGGGAGTGAAAGGACCTTTCGCGAACCAGTATTTGAGAGGATGGAAGAGCAACTCGGAAACTCCGAAAGCGTACTTTTGCCATCGATTGATCTCGTCGTCTGAAGAAGGACGGAGTCAGCTTCGGCGAGCCGTCGATGGAAAGGATTCGCAACTCACCACAAGTCAAAGAGACACCCTCTTGGAATCCTCCGTTCGAGTACGAAGCCCATCGAACGTCGTAACCAGCGACGAGCATTCGCAAAGCGCAATCGAAATCTTCAGATACGTGAGACTCGGACCAGATCTGCCATCTTCCATCTTCTTGTTGTTCAGCGATCTCTTGAAGTGCCGACCAGCGAATGAAAGCGTTATGACCGACGAAACAACCTAGAAACGACTCAGGGTCAGCCTCGGAGAAGACCAGTTCAGAGGAGAAACGGGAAGCGACTAACCGACATCCCCGTTAGAAACGACCCAAGTAATCGAAGTGTTGACCAATCGAGTGAAGAAAGCGATGAACTCTTCGAAGTATCCCGAACCGACGAACATGACATCGGAAGCGTGTTGGATGATTGCGCATTGAGGAGATTCGTGCATTTCGGAAGCGGCGTCGAGGAAACAGTCTTCGGGGACAACGCTGTAGAGGCGAGGGTAATCAGCGAAGTACGAGGCGATGAGTCAAGTAGAATGAGCTGCTCACGTGTCACTGTCGATGATGAGGATGATCTCTCCGATTCGAACGTTTCCCGCGGCCCAAACTTCGACGGAATGAGGTTTCTCTTGACCTTCTTCGAGGGGGAATTCCTTCTTCGTCTCGGCGAGAGCATCCTTGAGGCACTCCTCGTAGAGAACTTGATCTTCGTCGTAACTCCAAGGGTTGTCGAGCGGTCGAACCGGTCTCCGTTCCTTCATAAGGTTTTCGATACGGATCGAGAGTTCGAGGGCGACGTTGAGGTTCGAAGACTTCTTGAAACGTCCAGCTCGGTGGTAGTACTTGCCGTGTCCAGGTCGTGCGACGTACCCAATGGCGTTCGCCTCGTAGAAAGCTCGACGAGTGTGGAAGTCTTGCTTGTTGAGGAGTTGCATACCGTCGTCACAGACGAGAATGTTGACGGCTCCTCCTTGAAGTTCGTACTGTCAGAGCATAGGGGGCGAGAAACAGTCAGAAACGAGGTCGCGTTGAAACTCGAACAATAAGAGGAAACTCACGGTTTTAATCGCAGATTGAAGCGAGCGAATCGTCGGCTGAAGGACAGATTCCAAACCTTCTTTGTAGACTGGCATAAGTACGGTGATATCGGGGAGGGGACCCTTCATTCTCGGTGGTCGTTTGCCGGAAAAGTAGCGATTGTTTTCGTGCATTTGTTTGACCGGGCCGAGTAATTGGAGAAAGACGGCGACAACGATGACACAGAAGAACTGAGAGACGGCGAATTGGAATGGGATGGCGAGAGCGATGAGGAGTCGAGGCCAGTAGCCGTCGGTGATATATTCTCGAATCAAAACTCGGAGGGTAGCCATGTTCATCAAGATGTTGATTCCGAGGGCGAGACCGACGTGTAGAGGTGATAGCCATCCGATTGGTCGACGAGAAGTAGCTGTTTGTTCTTCAACGTCGAGCTCGGAAACTGGGTTGACAATTCTCTCGTCCTTTTCGTTGAGTAACTCGTCGTCGTCGTCCTGTTGTTTCCAGATGTATTCCAACATCAAGTCCGAGATCTGCATACGGGAAGAGGCGAACATTGTCAGTGAAAAGTGAATCACCGAGAGCGAAGAAGCCCCAGGAAAGCGGACGAACGTTTTGAGCTTGGGAGACAAGTTTCGAAACTTCATCAGTCCAGAGTACCAGGGCCAAGTTTGATCGAATGAAGGCGGCATATTCTATCGCGCAACATGCTGTCAGTAAGGTCAAGAAACCACGAAGGAGAGGAAAGACTCACGATGACGCTTGACGGAGGAAAGGTCTTCTACTGAGTCGACGACTTGAATAGCACAGTTCTCGGTAAGATGAACAAGGACTTGATCGGGTTTCCTGAATAGGCGAAGGGTAGGAATGAGCTTTGTCGAGGCGAACGAGAAAGCGAGAGAGAGACTAACAGTTGACTGAGGATAGAGCGAACAACGTGACTCGAAAGGATGACAGCAGCCTCAGCGTTGATATAGGCGAGTCCGCTGAGGAAAGCGTCGGAGCCTTCGATTTCGTAGGCCGGAGGGTAAGAGGCGTAAGAAGAAGTTCCAGCGGTACCGACTTGAGTTCGCACAGCGACGATGTTGCCCCATTCTCGATCAGGGAACCAGCCCGCGGCCTCACAGAGTCGACTACGAAGGAGATAGAGAGCGAAGGGTCTGGTCAGCAACGTAAGACTGGAGTAAACACGCTGCTCAGGTAGCTTACTAAATGTGTTCAGCGAAAAGGTACTGTTTGCGGTGCGCTTGAGCGACGAGAACGAGATCTAGTCATAGAAGGTGTCAGCAAAGAGAGCAGAGAGAGAAGCCATGAGAGAAGTGCGAGGAGACTCACCCTCAGCCAGCTCAGGACCTCCAGACATCGACCTTCCAGAGGACGAAGGTTCGTAAAGGGATCGCCGGCGACCATAGTAGGACGAACGACGAGACGAAGCGGCGATCGAGTATTCAGAGCCGCGCCTCGACGGGTCGCAAGAGTGTGCGAAAGGATCGAGCGAAGGACGACGAGAAGGGGGAGGAGACATGTTGAACGAAAGAGAAAGAGGGGGGGGGAAAGACGACAACGGCGCACGAAAAGTGAAGAAGCGTGAAGAGGAAGAGAGAGATTGAAGGGAGGGGAGCTCGGAAAAGGACTTGTCGACAGGAGAGAAAGAAAAAGAGGGAAAAAAGAGGAAAACGATGATCTCCTCGAGTTCTCGATACGTCTCTGTCGGAAACGTGACTTGGGTACCCGTTGTGGTGGATCCGTCAAAACAAGCTTTTCCTCACGCGAGCTCGCTCACGAGAACGAGCTGTAAGTAGAGTCTCCTCGACATCGAAAAGTCGACTTTCTCGTTTCGAGGGAGGCTGCGACGTTCTAGCGTCAGAGAATTGTCGATCCCTGCTCGAAAGAGGTAAAGTTCGGTCAGTTAAAGCTTTGCCGAGGCAG
The DNA here is from genome assembly GCF_050403485.1 of Sporobolomyces salmoneus. Lineage (NCBI taxonomy): Eukaryota > Fungi > Basidiomycota > Microbotryomycetes > Sporidiobolales > Sporidiobolaceae > Sporobolomyces > Sporobolomyces salmoneus. The sequence continues at coordinate 40,143 of NW_027481093.1, forward strand.
ATTCGAATGTGGTAGAAGCAAGTTGGAAGCAGACATGATCGACGAGCAAGAAGCCGAAACGAGAGATAAAGCTGGCCCCCGACGCACCGGCGTACGAGGCCGTCGCTGATAGAGCAACAGAGTACTGTAGATCGGGTCGAAAACGAGATAAAAGGCGGCGGTCGAAGGGCTGGCATTTGACCCAATCGGGGAAGAATTTGAATCTGTCGAGTTCCCGAAACAAGGTTGTTTCCAACTCTCGCTCTCTGTTTGTCAGCGATACCTGTTCCCATGTTGACCGAACTCTCTGAACCCAAAAACAACAACACGCGGTACCAACGCCGGTTCCCAACAAGGTAGGCTTCGAATCGATCAAACTGAATCTCCTCCCGGCGAATTCGACCTCGAAGACTCCCTCCCCCCCTCCCTCTCTCTCTTCTTCACAAATCACAAGAGTATTGAGCTATGGATACTACTCAAGTAAGTCTTCCCTTTCCCTCTCTACCTACAGATGAGGGTTGCTGATGACGATTCGAGTAGATCCGTTCTTCAACTATCCCCGTTCTCCTCTCCTCTTCCCACGCACGAAATGATTCCTTCTCTTCGACATCGTCAATCCACACAATCCACGAATCCGAGGATGAACCGGCTCTACCAAACCCTTTCTCGACGACAACAGGTCCTGTTCCCCCTCTCTTGAATACTCCAAGAAGTGAATACGAAAGTGCATGTTCCTCATCGGCCTCTTCAATCTCGTCCGTTCGAATCGACGGTCAACCGAAGAAACGCTTCAAGCCTCCGTTCCGTTCCCGAGTCCTCGATCGTTCCGTCGGAAACGCCAAACCTTGGATGAAAGGACGCAAAACGATCTCTCGCGACAAGAAGTCGTACTTCGTCTGCCTCTTCGGGATCTTTGCTGGACTCTGCGGGAGCGGATACTTGATTGCGGACGCGTTTAATGTAGAACAGTGAGCCATCTCTGCCCTCGACTGCCTTTTTATTTTCTTAGCTGACCGGTCACTCCCCTGTCCGTCTGCAGCGGAGACTGGTGTCCTGTTCTCGTCGACGAGTTCGAAGGTAATACGCTAAACACTTCGAATTGGCATGTCGAGGAAAGACTAGGAGGAGGAGAATCCGTCAGTTTCTTTCGCTTTTCATTCGAGCCACACAATTCTGACTTGGAACTCGTCCGAGTCACACAGAATGACTTCACCTGGTTCACAAATCACAACAGCTACGTCGCCGATGGCAACCTGTTCCTCGTTCCGACGTACACCAACGAAACGATGCTACCGACTGATTACGCGTTAGTTTTCTTTTCCTTCCTCTCTGCCAACTTACTTTGCAGCTGACTCTCGCTTCTCCCTCCGACTTAGCTTCTCCAACTCAACATTCATCCAACTCGGTTCTGGTTGCGATTCGATCCACCAAACTGATTGTCAAATCGGTCTCGACCCTAAAAGTAACGGTACTCTCTTCCTCCCTCCTATCCAATCCGCCATGATCTCGACACGGAACAAGGTCTCGATCAAGTACGGGCGAGTTGTTATCAAAGCCAAGATGCCTAAAGGGTGAGCTCATCTCGTCGATTCCCCACGAAAATCGTTGAAGCTGACTCTGATCCCTTTTCGACAGAGATTGGCTTTGGCCTCAAATCTCGATGGTCCCTCGAGACGAAAAGTACGGAGGCTATCCCGCTTCCGGTCTGATCTCTGTACGTTTCTCTTCCCGTCGCCGTCGTTTGCTCCTCTTCTGACTCGCCCTCCCTTGCAGCTCTTCGAATCTCGCGGTAACATGCCAAAGTCTCGTCTCGACATTCTCTCCAACGATATGGTCTCTGGACTGCATTGGGGTCCGGCTGATCACCCTAGTTATGATCGGTACGTTGTTATACTTTTCCTCGACGTCGTGTGCTCTCGTGCTGACTCCGTTTTCGCTTTTTATAGATTCTGGATGACTCAGTGAGCCGTCTCTGCTGTCGACTGCATTCCACTGCACTTGACTGACTGATCGCTCCCCTTTCTCGCTTGCTCTTCGCGTCGTTCTCGTCTCCAGAGGTTTCTACAAAGGTAAATTGACTTCCCTCCTTCTCGCGAAACTCTCGCTGACATTGTGTTTCCCTCTACCTCGCTTAACAGTCTACCGTAACTTCTTCAACCAAGAGTACTGTTCGTCCTCCTTTCACTTCACGCTCCCTCGTCGTGCCCGTGCTCATTCTCTCGCCTATTCCTCAGATGAATTCGGTATGGACTGGACCGAGAAGTCGATCACGATGTGGGTTCGATCTCGAGTACGTATCAGTTTCCGATACGGATTCGGCTCGAAAACCTTCTGGAAACTTGGTGAGCTTTCTCTCCTCTCCCTCTCGATTTTCGCCCTGCTCGAGCTCTCTCCCTGACTCTTCAGCTCTGTAGGCTCTTTCGGTTACTCTTACCCTACTGGAGAAATCATTGCGAACCCTTGGATTGGTGCTGCGAACCCTCATCTCGCTCCTTTCGATCAAGATTTCTACCTCCGTACGTTTCTTCTCTCTTCCTTTCTCGCCGAATCTTCTGCTGACCCACTCGCTCTTTCGTTCGCAGGTATCTCGCTCCTCGCAGGAGGAACCGACGGATTCTGGCTCGACTCTCTCGACGACAAACCGTGGCGAAATTCTGACGACCGTCAACAAGCGATGAGTCGATTCTGGAATTGGGTCGGGATTTGGTCTCCTTCCTGGCCTTCGGGAGACAGGATCCGCGAGAGGGGTATGGCCATTGATAGCGTGAAAATGTATCAGAAGTGCTAGACAGACGGGGTTTTGCATCGGAAGGGTCTTTGATAGATTTTAGATAGAATATCATATGGGTTAATTTGGTACTTTTGCTGGTCAAAACGAAATAGAATGTCAAGTCACGAATTACGCTGAAGATCTCTGAACGATCGAGAGCCAATCAGCGAAAGCTCGAAGTAGAAGTGAATTTCCGGCACTTCGCAACTGGGAGCGAAAGAATTCTGGGCTTGTTCTGTCGTAACGAGAATCTAGTCCGATTCCTGATATGGATAGCGACCTCACATGTTTGGGTTTCGGCAGGCGCGAAGAGCAGACAGGCTCGAATAATGAACAGCGAGAACTCTCTCTCGTATCCGGGAGCAAGGATGAGCCTGTTCAGGAGAAGACGGCGGAATGACAATACATGGGAGAAGCACGGGAGCTCGGCTCTGTGAGATGCTTAGAAAAGCAATCCTCCGTCAACTTCAGCTTGGGTTCCACGATACCCGACCATTTGAGCTCGTCGAATACCAATTCGACCTAGAGCTCTGGACGTCTCTACGTCTGAGGTGGGCACCCTAAGCCAGTTCATCGGAGCCTAAAGGAGTCGATTGAAGTGTGTTTGAGCTCGAACGGTAATCAGAGCTCAGCGAGCGAGAAGAGGAAAACTCACTTCGTTTCCGATAGGTGGCAACTCCTTTTGGCTGAAAAGGTCGATAGGATCATACTGACAATTGCAGTGCGTCAGCCGAAAGCTCGATGGTGATCAGCAGATGCAAAATGCGAAAAGACTCACAAGCATTTCCCAGTTTCGAACCCTCTCAGCCAAATTCAACAGGTTCTTCCTCACATGAGGTTTGACGTGACCCTTTGTAGTCTGATACTTCGGATTATTGGCGGCATGGTGCAACATGTATCTCACCCAGGTATCTTCTCGACATCTTCGTTTCGACTTGACGTTCCCGAGTTCAGTTTCGCGAATTTTCGCAGCGATTGCCTTGACTGTCGATTCGAACAAGTCGAACGTGAAAGGTCTGCCTCGGAGTTCGGACTCGTAGACGTCGGCACCGAGGAAAGGTGCGCACATCGGCTCCTGAGGAGAGAGAGAGATCAGTCGTGGAAGCAACACAAAAAGGCGGTCTGAGAATTACTCACGTCGCGCATGGTCGGCTTGACCTCGCCATGAATGACTTGTCGAGGACTGAACGCAGGGTTGATCGTGGTTCCTCGACCCCATGGCTGTAATCGTCGAGCGAAATAGTCAGTAGAGTTGGAAGAAAGGGGAAAAAACTCGAAATCGACTCACGACAATGAGCGGTTCCCCTCGTTCTACACGTTGCTTGACAAAACCGAGTGCCCTGATCGTGCTCGTCTGTTTGTCTTCGGGACAGGTTTTCACGGCGTTGTGCACCACGGTCGACCAATAAGAGGATTCTTTGTCGCCGCGATTGGTACAGAAAGAAGCTATAGAGTTGATGAGACGTTGGGCTTCAGACTGGAACTCCATTCTTTAGATCGTTGACGATGGACGTTGTCGCAGCAGCAAGGGAGAGAGCGGAGAGAGAGAATCGAGACGTTTCGAAACGCACAGATCTCAGACAGACAAGGAGTATTGCGAACGTGCGTCTCGCACTGATCGCATACGACCAACCACATGGAATCCGGAAACTCCGTAGGAGCAAAGTCAATTGACAAAGACCCACTCTTGTTAAGCTCGAAACGAAGTAGCAACTCCTCTCCAGCTATCGGTTTCCCGCCTTCGGACGCTCGTCGCTACCGCATTCCATTGCGATTGATGCTAGATGTATCCAGAGCGACCAGAGAAGGGGAGAGAATGCGTGGGAATCCGATAGTCACGGAGCGGGGATTCACGAGCGAAATATCTGCCGATTCAGGGCCGGTTCTGTCTATAAGTGCTTTGTGGCAGTGTCTCGTACGTTCAAGAGCGTTGTCAGTCTGCCTAACGGCAGAGAGCAGCTGCTTAGGGAGGTCGGAAGAGGAGCTGGAATCGAGATGCAAGATTTCGTCCGCGCTTTTGCTAGATCTTGCCGAGGGTCATAATGGAGCAGTTGACACGCTAATAGAGGTCGTATACAATCGAATAGTGAGGTGTAAGAGAGAGAGAAACGATTCATCGGATCTCCCTCTCTTCCCTCTCCATCACCTCCACCACGCTCTCTCCCTATACCCCCTCTTTTTGTACAGTCGAACAAGAGAACAGTCTACGCCCCATCGCCTGAATCAAGCAAGTAGAGCAGCACGTCTCAGGAAATGTCGAGTCCACCTCGATCGACGTCTCGACCTGAAGCGGAAGAAGCGCCCTCGGACGAAGAGTCCGCGGCGGCGTCGAGTGAAGGAGAAGGAGTAGATTTGAGACCGGGTCAAGCGAGTCCTTCAGATAGTTCAGAGGAGGAGGAGGACGATTCCGAAGCTGAGAGGGAAGTTAGAAAAGGTTAGTCCTCTCGATCTCTCTTGTGGTCCGCTGTGATGTGGTACTACTCTCGTAGGGTGCACACGTATCATGAGCTCGCGGGACTTCCAGGGAATGAGACGAAGGAACTGATACTTTCGGATTGTGGTTGATCTAAACAGGTTTCATCGTAGACGAAGACGAGGCTTCCGAACGTAGGAGACGTAAGAAGAAGAGAAGAAAGGACAAGAACAGGGAAGGAGATGCAGATGGAGAGGGAAAGAAACGTAGAAGGGAGAACAACTCGGAAGATGGTCAGTCCTCTCTGTCTCTTCCTCGATGTTGAACTGCAGCTGATTGAGCCTCTCGTGTGCTATAGAGGGAGATCTCGACGAAGATGATTTGGCGTTACTCGCAGAGAATAACGGTCTCGAAATCACAAGACCAAAAGTGAGTTTTCCTCTACTTTCCATTCTTTCCATTCTCCCTAGCTCTCTAAGCTGACTCTCACACTCTACCCCCTGAATCACCTCTAGAAGAACAAGTTGAAACGGTTACGTCGACGACGTTCCGTCTCTGCCGGTTCCGACGGATCCCCTTCGAATGCTCGCGAACTCGCCGACATTTTCGACGATGAAGCCGAGGATGGAGAGGGAGAAGGTGTCGCACGTCTGTTCGATGCCGACGAGATGGCAGGATTCATTGAAGACGATACGGACGACGATTCTCAGCGAGCTTCAGACGAAGATTCCGACGAAGGAGCGAGGAGGAGGAGGAGAAAGGAGAAGCAGAAGAAGCGGGAACAGAGGAAAGCTGGGGGAAGGAAAGGGTTCGGGATGGGAAGCGTCGAGGGAATTACGGCGGAAGCGTGGCAAGAAGTCGCGGAAGTGTTTGGAACGGGTCAGGATTTCGCTTGGGCGATGGAAGAAGACGAGGAACAAGGTGCAAAGGAGAAGGATCTCAAAGATGTAGGTTCGAGTTCTCCGTCTCAGCGAGAGATGACAGAGCGCTGAGGATGTTTGGACCTTCAGATCTTCGAACCTTCAGAAATCGCTTCTCGTATGTTGACGGAAGCAGACGATCGAATTCGAGGTAGCGACGTTCCCGAACGACTCCAACTCGCTTGCGGCTCGAACCCCCCGGTGATCGACGAAGAATCTGGAGAACTCGAAACTCTGATCCCGGAAACCGAAATTCGACCTGCCGCTCTATGGATGTCGCAAAAGATGCCTCGAGAAGCGATCGAGAAGTACCTCCTCAAAGACGACGCTGGAAACCTCCCTCCTCTCTACGATGCGTTCATCTCGGCGATCGAAGCCGTCGTTCGATTCATCAATATCGATTTCCTCGAACCTCCCTTCATTTGGACTCACCGTTCCGACCACCTCGTTCATTACCCTCCTGAAGAGAGGGAGCCTTACCCGATTCTGTATCAAGACGATTTATGGAGGATCTCGTCCCTCTCGTTCCGATACCGCGCTTTCCTTGCTCGACGCACGACCCTTCAGAAACAGTTCAAAGAGTTGGAGATCGAAGACGATTACTTTGAAGAATTGATGCAACAGTTGGAAACGGTTGAAGAGATTCAAGATGCCCAAGAATGGGTCAAGTCGAAGTATGGAGCGAAATTGGAAGAATTCAAGAAGAATCAGGAGGATGATGAGGAATCGGCTGTGGCGAGGATCGGGTTGACGAAGAGAGCGAACCGTCAAAGTGATTACGAAGGGTTGAAGAAGGGGATGGTTGGCAAACTCGCTGAGGTAAAGCTTTCCTACCTTTCGAACGCAGTGAATGTTTCGCTCACGAGCCACTTCCCTCACAGCAAATTGGTATCCCTTCATCCGATCTCGCTCTCGACGTCGCTTCAGGAACGAAGACTCACTTCGCTGAAGACCCAACCGACACTCCTCAAGTTCTCGCCGACACTTTCGTCTCCGAATCGACCTACAACTCATGGGAACGAGTTCTCGATGCTGCGAAGTCGGTCGTTACTCACGAAATCGGCCATGATCCAATCTTGAGGCAATTCGCGAGGAGGCATTTCAGGAGTTCAGCGAAAGTCACGGTCATTGCGACGAAAGAGGGTCAATCAAAGATCGATCCGATGAACCTCTTCTACGTAAGCGTGTCTCATCTTCCTCTCTGTCGCGACCTGCTGACACCCTTGCTTTCCCGCAGGCCTTCAAATACCTTCGAGAGAAACCCGTCAGCGAATTCGCTCGATCTCCTCAATGGTTACAAATCCTCGCCGCCGAAGCCGAAGGACTCGTCAAAGTCCAAGTCACTCTCCCTCAACACGTCTGCGATCTCATCATCCGAGAACTCGAGAGTTTCTACCTATCGGATTACACTTCGGCGCTCGCGGACGAATGGAACGAGTTGAGAACGGACGTGTTGAAACAAGCGTTGAAGGAGTTCTTCTTACCGATGGGAGAACAGTGGATGAGAGCTAGCTTGAAGGAGGATGCAGAGGAAGTCGTCATGTTGGCGATCAAACGAAAACTCGAATCGGTGAGTTCACTTCATCCTCATCTTGTTGCTTGAGTTTGCTGACTCGCGTTCGGCCGCAGCGTATCGACATTGCACCCTGGTGTCGAGACGATAGCACGATGGAACCCGGTCAAACTCCTTCAGTCCTCGCGATCTCACAAGGAAACGGAGATCCTCGCCGACATTCAGTTTACGCAGTTTTCCTCGATCAAGACGGTCATTTCCGTGAACACCTCAAACTCGACTCTCTCGAAACGATGGAAGAATCTCAACACGAAGCGTTTGTCGAACTGTTGAAACGTCGTCGTCCTCAAGTCGTCGTCGTGGGAGGATTCACACCGAGCACTCGTCGATTGATGGATGAATTCCGAAACCTTGCTGGGATCGTTTCGAGGGAGATTCGGGACAGCGAGATGGACGAAGACGACGAGGAGGAGAAAGCCCTCGCAGCGGAAGAACGAGAGAGGAGAAAAGACGCCCGAGCTGCGTTCGAATCGACTTACGTCAACGATGAAGTCGCGAGGATCTACCAGAACAGTGCGAGAGCGGCAACCGAGTTTTCGGAAATGTCTCCCGTCGCGAAGTACTGCGTCGGTCTCGCTCGTTACGCTCAAAGTCCCCTCAACGAATACGCCGCTCTCGGAGGAGATCTCGCTGCTCTCACTTATGACCCGAATCAGAAATTCGTGAGTCCTACTCGCTTAGTCCTTCATGAAATCGTCGAACTCAGCGAATTCCATTTCCTCACAGCTCGCGAAAGAAAAAGTTGTCGAAGCTCTCGAACGAGGTTTGATCGAAACGACGAACAAAGTCGGAGTCGACGTCAACAAGGCTGCGAAAGATGTCTATTACGCTCACCTTCTCCCTTACGTCGCTGGTCTCGGTCATCGAAAAGCGGAAATGTTTGTCAAGAGGATCGCGAACAATGTAAAGCTCCCTCCTCTCTTCCCCTTTCATAAGCTTCTCAGCTGACATGCTCGACACACGCAGGGTGGAACAATCATCACTCGATACAGTATCTTGCCGTCAGGTCTCCTCTCTCCGAAAGTGTTCGTCAATGCCGCTTCTTTCCTTCGAATTCGACAAGACGATCTCGCGGCGGACCTTGGTCGAGATGCAGAGGAGGATGGCGACCCCGATGTCCTCGACGATACTCGTGTCCACCCGGAAGATTACGATGTCGCAAGAAAGATGGCCGCCGACGCAATGGAGTACGACGAGGAAGATTTGGTCGACAGTGCCGCTTCGAAAGCAGTCGCGGATCTCTTCGAGGACGACGTCAGCAAACTAAACGATCTCGCCCTCGACGATTTCGCCGACGAACTCTCGAAAGTTCTCGGAGCGCCGAAACGACTCGCGCTTCACAAGATTCGAGACGAGATGCAGAAACCTTATCGAGAAACTCGTCGACCATTCGAACCTCCTTCGCCTCAAGAACTCTTCACGATGCTCACTGGAGAAACCGCCTTCACTCTCGACAGTGGTCTCATCATTCCCGTTCGAGTCGTTCGAGTCGCTCCCGACGAATCCGTCCTCGTTCGACTCGATTGTGGAATCGATGGAACGATCTCTCGCGAATACCGAACGAGTGAACAAACGTTCTCGAAACTTCGTCAAGGACAAACTCTTCAAGCGATGGTGATGGAAGTGAGATGGGCCGAATTCCAAGTCGAATTGACTTCGCAGGAAGCGTTGATCGCTGCTGGAGATCGAGAACGTCGTTACGTTCGACCGGATCCGTTCTTCGATCAAGAGAAAGCGGCTCAAGAACAACAAGCCCTCGAGAAAGCTCAACAGAAGAAGACGGGAAGACCTCAACGAATCATCAAACATCCGAATTTCCATAACGTCGATTCTGGAAAGGCGGAAGAGATGCTCAGTTCGATGCAGAGGGGAGATTGTATCATTCGACCTTCTTCAAGGGAAGATCATCTCGCGATCACGTGGAAAGTCGATGAAGGAATCTATCAACATCTCGGTTAGTCTACTCCTACTTGCTCTCTCAGTTCTTGTATTGATCCGTCTTCTGAATGTAGCCGTTCACGAACTCAACAAACCTGACGAATTCTCTCTTGGAACGATGTTCAAACCCGACCCCGCTCACAAATACTCTGATCTCGACGAATTGATCGAAGCTCACGTTCGTAAAATGGCGAGAAAGGTCAACGAGTTAACGAGTAACGACAAGTGGAAAGGAACGAAAGAAGCACTAGGTGAGTTCTCCTGAGTTTTCGATACATCTTTGACAACTTCGTGTCTGACTCACGCTCTTTGCTCGTTTAGACAAATTCCTCCAAATCTTCACCCAATCGAATCCTGGAAGATCCGCCTACGCGTTCGCCTGGTCGAGTGACAAGAAACGTGCTGGTGAAATCATTCTCGGATTCCGAGCGAACGAAAAAACCGAGATCCAACAATTCGTTAGTTCTCTGATTCTCTTCTCGCTTCTCGATTTCATTGAGCTGAATCGAATCTTTGGTCGATCGTGTAGCCTGTTAAACTCGTACCGGAAGGATTCTCCCTATTCGGTCAAGCACACCCGACCGTTCAAATGCTCTCGAATGGTTTCAAGCAATGGTACGGAGCGAACATGAATTCGCGAGGAGGAGTTGGTGTAGGAGGCGGAAAGACCCCTGCATACCCGGGAGCTACGGGAGGAAGGACTCCGTTCGGAGGAGCTAGTAGTCAGTACAGGGGGAACCCGAGTGGAAGGACTCCGCTAGGTGGAGCGGGAGGAGCTTTCGCTGGAGGAAGGACACCGTTACCGGGATCGGGATTGGCAGCGGGTGGGAGAACGCCGTTGGGTGGTCAACCGGCGGGAGCGTACGGGTATGGACAAGGAGGATACTAAGTTGGGGGAAAAAACGAAAACTTGAGATTATGTCTTCTCTCGCTTCCCTCTTCTCTCGGGGCTTGATCCCTACCTTTTGTTCATCTCTTTGAATCGTCGTGCTGTACATCTAGTCGCTCTCTTTCACCTGAATGATACTGTTTTGCAAACAACTTTTGTCGAATTTTCGTTTTCTTTTTTTCTCCGAGTCGCCTCTTGTCTGCGTTCCATTCGAGAGTGCTTTTCCATAGCGTGACAGTCATCTCTGAACAAGTTGCGAATTTCACTCTTCTTCGATCACGAGATCTACACGTGATCCACGTGCCCTTTTCTCTTTCTCTCTTTCCTCTCTCTTTCCTCCTTCGACCTCGCCTTTACCCGTCGAACGCTCTCACACCTCACACGTTGAGCGACTTCAAGTGTACTAACGTAGTCAACTCTCGACTGCGCGCTCGCTCGACCTCCCGGTTCATCAATCGAAGGATCCGTTTACTCGCCTCTCCCTCTCTCATCCCTATCAAGCCCTCACGGATTACCGCAGACTCAGCAGCTACACCATACACAGCAACGATGCCCCCACGCAAGGTAGCACGCTTCAGCACTACTCCAGGTCCGGACCCTTCCTCCTCGACTGCTCCCGTTCCTTCAACTTCAACCTCGACGGATCAACCTCAACCTGAACAAGACGGTACTGCGAGTGAGGAGAGGACCGGGGATGATCAACAGATTTCACGCATTCTTGCAGAGGTTCGTTCCCTCCCCGTTCGCTCTCCTGTTTTCGGAACGGACCCACTGACTCGTCGTTCTCTTATCGCTCGGTGTATACAGATGGCTCAGTCGAATGTGGCTCCTGACAGTGGTTCGGCGAGTCGTTCGGGTCGTACGACTCGCTCGAAACGAAACTCGACAGAGCAAACGTAAGCTTTTCCCTTCACTTTTCCCTCTCTTTCGCAGCGACGGTATTGACGACGACTTTTACTGGACTCAGTGATCATGTCTACAACTCTCACGCTCATTCACCCAACTCGATAGCCGCTCTCGCCGACGTGTCGACCGCAGAGAGCGGTGTTTCTGCGCTTGTTGGATCGCTTTCCCTTCCGACTGCTTCTACTTCTACTTCCCATTCTGCTCAACCTCACGTCCGTGATAGTGACTCGCGCTCGATGGACCAAGACGAATTGGACAATGGAGAAGGATCAGGATCGGGAGAGAATGAAGGAGGAGGAGGAGCTATCGCTCAATCAGAGACGGACACGGCGGGAGGGGCAAAGGGAAAAGCGAAGAAAGGGGAGAGGAGGGCGAGAGGGAATGGGGATGAACATAAAGGGATGACGGAGGCGGAATGGGAAGCGAGTAGGAAAGCGAATCACGCAAGTCTCACTACTCTTCCCTCTTGTCGACTCTTCCATCGCACATACTGATTCGCCCGAACTTGGCGTTCACAGAAAGAAGTTGAACGACGTCGACGCGAAACGATCAATGCTGGACTCGACCGTCTCGCGGCCCTTCTTCCTCCTGTTCCAACTCCTCCTTCCGGAAGCGGCGGGGGTTCAGTCGGTTCTTCTTCTCGCGCTTCGAAACCGAACAAATCGGAAATCCTCGAACAAGGGATCGAATACATTCAGAGTTTGAAGAAAGCACATCATGAGGATTCGAATCGATGGGGATTGGAGAGGGTTTTGAAAGATCAGGAGATTAGGAAATTGCAGTTGGAGATTGAGAGATTGAAAGAGACGAACGAGGCGTTGGTGAGGAAAGTCGAGGAACTCGAGGGAGGGTCGACGGGAGTGAGGGGACGTGAAGAAGGAGCGGAAGGAGATGAGGGAGAGAGGGAGAACAAGAGGAGACGACTCGACGGCGAAGGAGCTCTCTGAGTACGGACAAGCTCAACGCTGAGTATCGTGACAGAAGGGAGTCTAGAAGGAAGGAAGGAAAGAGCAGGATCTCTGAGATTGAAGTTTTTCTCCGTTCGCGAAAATCTGTTGTTATTACCAATTCTCGAAAGTTTTACCTCGTTCTCCACAACTGTCTCTCGCGCAGGCTCCGGAGGTTGACCAGGAAAACAATCAAGGTCGATTACAATGACGAGGAGCGGGAGAAAGAAGAAGGAAAAAGAACGGGGGCAACTAGGAGCAGTCGGGGTAGAGGAGAGTTTGCTTGCGACGGGTGATGAGTCCGTTTCCGAGAGAATTGGCGGTTCCCGACGAGGGAGAGTCATCATCCCAAGGCTTTACGCCCTGTTTCGTCAGCAAAGAGAACGCAAGGTGTCAGTCGACGACGTAAATTTCGTTTCGCTTCGCGGAAAATCACGCACCCCGTAAGCATTATATAAAACCGTTCCGAGGGGGGAAGTCGGACGTCCCTCAACGACCAGACTGGCAGCCCTCCAGTATTTATTCATCCACCTCAGGAAATCTGCGTATGTCGCATTCTTCGGTTCAAGCTTTTTATACAACGATTCCAAGTTGTTAACGAGGTACTCCTTTTGCCACTCAGTCAAGTTATCCAGCTGAGCCCAGATTGCGCTGTCGAGATCCTTGCACAATTGCGCCGTTTTATTCATTATCGCCTTCGATTCAGCATAGAACTTGTGCGAAGCGAATTCGAGTCGTTTGAGGGCCGTGAAGATTTCTTCCTCCAGATAATCTGAGCTGTAGAGATGAGGCGAGGGAGATCGGCGTGCGAGGGAGGACTGAAAGAGGCGAGAAAAGGGAGCTCAGCTAGCATCAATTTTGGATCGCGGAAGGTGAAGATCGCTTCTTACCTTCTCGTCTCGAGGCATTGCAGTTGTTTCGTTGAAGAAAGAGAGGCAAGAGCGAGTTGTGTTCGCCTGTGCGTAGAAGCGGACACAGCGTCCGGACTTGCCGTGGAGAAGATAACGAACGAAAAAAGGGTCAGAGCTTAGAGTCCGTCGGTTGCGACACTGATTCCCTGTCCGGGAATCCACTTGCTGTCCATCCAATCCAAGAAATTCTTGTATCCGGACTCCGGTTGTTTGAGTTTCTTACTTTCACCCTGTAAGTCCGCCTCTAGAATCGGTAACCCTTCTTCATGTAGATCCTTATCCTTGACGTATTTCTGGACTGCGACGTTGAGATACGAGAATAATTTCGCTGTTTGATCCCTTATCTCCGGCGATTCTGTGTAGAATCTCCGCGTAATCCTTTCCAGCTGCAGAAGAGCATCCAGGATAGGCCTAATTGAAGCGTCACCGTTGCGGAACTCGGTGCGAACATGAGGGTTGACCCGGTAGCTCTTTCGTCGGGACTGCGGTAGGCGAGACATAGGTGATCAGCTTTGACCTATTCTGTGCAGAGACGTCGAAGTCGCTTACTGCTGTCTCCTTAGGCATCGTAGCGCTGTATTCAAGGATGTTTTGGAAGAGAAAGACGCAACAGCGATCTGTGTTCGTCAGTTGTTCGCCTGTGCGTAGAAGCGGACAGAGCGTCCGGACTTGCCGTGGAGGAGATAACGAAATCGAGAAAAAAAGGGGTCAGTGCATTTTCCTTTCCCTCTTCAGCTCTTCTGCTCATTGTCTTCGTTCCCCTCGCGGCCCACGGTGAGTAGCGCGAGGCTCTATTCAAGCGAATCAGTCAGCTCATGCTTGATCTTTTCTTAGAGGTACAGTCCACCCTTTCGCACAATGAAGCAAGAACCTGTCTCGCACCCATGCTTCCCGCTCCCGTCACTTCCAGCTATCACCTATACATCTAGAGATATCGCGAGCTTGTCTTACGGTACGATAGTCTTGGATCACTTGAACCGTTGTCGCCAAGTCGAAATTTGCGGTCACCCTCGTCAGTGTCTTTCCTCTCCTTCTTACTGACTGCCCAGAGTTCTAACGATTTGTACTCAGTCGCCGTCCTGTCCTGCGCTGCCATGAAGACGATCGGAAACTGGGATGATCGAGTTCTGAAATTCGTTCTCGTCAATTCTCCGACGAAATTGACGCCCTTTGATGCTTACTGGCTTCTCGTTCATGCCGGGGCTTGGTCGTCGGTCGATCCCCTGGACCAAGGGACCCTCCTCGGATATAAGGATGACCCTCTTCCCAAATACTCTCCGGAGATCGTAGATGATTTCGTCGAGCGACTCCTCGTGAATCCTTCGCTGCCGTATCTTCCCTCTGAGCTATTCGCTGACTTGCCTCCTTGATCCCTGCAGATCAAGTCTTTATTTCCCCACTCGAAGTACTGCTAGAGTTCAGTTACGAGTTCAATCTTTCCCGTTCTTTCCAATGCCTTTACTTAGTCGAAATCGTATACTCTTTCTCTCCATGTCTGGTCTCCTATGTCTGATCTCCCGAAGACATCGCGGTAGTGATCATCGAACCTCTCGATTCAGAGAGGGAAAGAGCGAGATCTCGGTACTAACTAAGTTATGTTTCATTTCCACTTGCCGGCCTCTTTTACTCCCTCTCCAGTCCCGCCCTCAACCTCTCAACAACCCTCTCACATTCCTCTCTACTTCCGACCGTTACCCGTAAACATCCTTCACATCCCAATTCTTTCCCTCTAAACCTCACTACAACCTTATCTTCCTCCGCCATATGCTTGTACAACCTCTCACTCCGTTCGTTATCCGGTTGAGAGACGTCGTGTTTGTTCCCAATTTGTACGAGGAGGAAATTCGCGTGAGGTTTCCCGAGGATTCCGATCACTCCCAATGATCTCATAGAGTCGGTTGTGAGTTGTCGAGCTAACCATGTACGATTGTCTTTGAGGGTTTGAATATTCGAGTAGAACTTTGTGAGACCGGTCGGAGAGAGAGCGCGGAGTGCGAGGGAGGCGGTAGGAGTGGAAACGTTGTAGGGAGCCTTGATATTGTTGAGGATTTGGATCAGAGGTGGTGAAGAAATTGCAACTCCGAGTCTATTCCCCCACGTCATTGACGCAATCAGTAACGACTCGAATACAGAGATGGAGGGAAATGCGGCTCACCGAATAGCAGCCAACCCAAACCCTTTACTCAGAGTTTGCATCACGACTAAATTGTCCCATCCTTCCTCGACCAGGAGCTTCACTGCGCTCTCTTGATCTGGTTCATCGGCGAAATCGATGTACGCTTCGTCGACTACGACGAGACCTTTGTAGTCGGGGTTTTGGAGGACTTGTCGGACGGCGGAGAGAGGGATCAGGGTACCGGTCGGGTTGCCGGGCGAACAGAGGAAAGTGAGTTTGATCGGGTTGGGAGAGTTGGCGGATTCGGATAGCGTCTTGTTGATCTACAACTCGAACGATAGTGGTCAGCGAGCCAGGAAGCGAGAGAGAGAGAGGGGAATGAGTATCTTACCTGTTCAACATTTGGTAAGAATTTCCCTCCTTCTACATCCAACGGCACTTTAACGACCTCTACATCGTTGATCTGAGCGCAAACTCCATACATCCCATAAGTCGGGGGACACACCAATACACGATCTTTCCCGGGAGTACAAGTAATTCGAAACAATAAATCGATCGCTTCGTCGGACCCCACTCCGAGGAAGAAGTGTGCCGGAGAGGGGACTTTGCGGAGGTTACAGAGGAGTTGTTTAACGTCGTCGTGAGTCGGGGAAGGGTATCGGTTTAACGAGAGAGAGTCGAAGGAAGCTGAGAGAGAGAGAGTCAAGCAGAAAGTGGCGTGAGTAAGCGGCACGGGCAGCAGAAAGAGAGGGGACTAACTGTCTGTAGTATCATCTGAAGGTAGTGCGTGGCCTAGAGAGTTCTCGTTGGCATCGAGGAGGATTCCTTCATTGTAATCATCTCGAGCGCATCGGTACGGCGACAACGCGAGGATATTCGATCGGATCGCTTCTTCCAATCGGAAGTGGGCAGGTTTAGAAGGTGACATCGTTCAGATCGGGGTCGGCAGAGGAGGAGGAGGAGGAGAGCAGTTGATCAACTTCGAATTCGGGAGCTTGATCTTGACTCCACCCCCTTCTCCTAGCTTTTGACTCGATAGGGGAAGAATGACTCGTATATCCTTAGTACAATCCTTATCAGGCCACCAAGATCGAGGTACGTCTCCTCCCTCTCCCTTCTCTCCCCCTCTCTCTTCTCGCTGATCTCATCGCTCTATCTCTGCCCTCTCCCTCTCTCTCTGACGTGCAGCATGGAGTCTCGATTGGTCTCCTTCCGAGCCCCTCTTAGCGTCCTGTTCAACCGATAAATCAATCCGACTGTATTCGTTCCTCCCTTCCGGTTCCTCAACTTTCCAACTCGTCTCTACGATTCCTACCTCTCACACTCGAACCGTTCGAAACCTTTCGTTCTCTCCGACGGGTACTACTCTCGCGACCGCTTCGTTCGATTCGACCGTGGGGGTTTGGTGTAAAGTGAATGAAGCTGGAGTTGACGATAACGATCACTCTGGAGGAGCTGGGGAGGGAGGAGGGGAATGGGAAGCGGTAGATCCGTTGGAGGGTCATGAGAGTGAATGTAAGAGTGTTGCATGGAGCGGGGATGGGAGGTTGTTGGCGAGTTGTTCGAGGGATAAATCAGTTTGGGTCTGGGAAGGTATCTCCCTCCCTTCTTTCGTTCTCTCATTGAATGAGCTGACTCGAATTGTGTGAACGAACAGCGGTAGGACCGGCAGAGTTTGAGTGTCTAGCGGTATTGATGGAACATAGTCAGGA
The DNA here is from genome assembly GCF_050403485.1 of Sporobolomyces salmoneus. NCBI lineage: Eukaryota > Fungi > Basidiomycota > Microbotryomycetes > Sporidiobolales > Sporidiobolaceae > Sporobolomyces > Sporobolomyces salmoneus. Next base: position 57,217 of record NW_027481093.1, read on the forward strand.
TGTGAAATGTGTCACTTGGCATCCTCACGAAGAAGTGAGCTAGCTCTCCCTTCTCTGTCTCTCCTCCCTCTACGGTCCACTCACGCAACTACTCGTCTCGTAGCTACTCGCATCAAGTTCGTACGATGATCAAATCCACCTGTACGCTCCAGATCCATACGACGACGAATGGACACTCGTTTCAAAACTATCCCCATCTCACTCCGGTACCGTCTGGTCCATTTCCTTCTCCCCCTGTGGTCAATACCTCGCTTCAACAGGGGACGACCTTTCCCTCAAAATCTGGAAACGAATCGAATTGGCGAACGACTCTGTTGCGAGTGCGGGAGAGGCGAAGAGGGAAGAAGGAGGGTTAATGGGACCTTGGAGTCGATCGGGAGTTAGGATCGGTCAGAGGGAGAGGTACGAATGGAGGGAAGTCGTCAAGCTTGAAGGGGTGCATGAGAGGAGTGTGTATAGTTTGGATTGGAAGAAGGGAGGGAAGGGGGAGAAGGAGGGAGGTTTGGGCAGGATCGCGACGTGTGCGGGGGATGGAAGGATTAGGATATGGCAGGTCGTAAGTCTACTCTCGGCTCTCTCTCTCTCTTTCGTCGAGTGATTGTCGAGCTGATTCGATTCGCTCGTTTTCTCGATAGACTCGACCGGACTCGGAAGCACACGATGCACCACCGACAGTGACTTCAATCGCTACTCTCGAAGACGCACACGGTCTAACAGATATAAACTCGATCAAATGGTGTACTCTTTCACCCTCGAAAGCCGCCGCGACTCTTCGGTCTCTCGAGGGAGGGGAAGAAGCTGAGGAGGAGGAGGCGGAGCGGGAATCTGAGAGTGAGGTAGACTCACGGTGGAAAGGTTGCGAGGATTGGTTCGCGACGGCAGGGGACGACGGATTGGTCAAAATCTGGAGATTGGAGGAAGGAGAGGAAGGGGAACAACGAGTAGAATCAATGCAGGAATAGAGATGCCGCATCACTCGTCAACACTTCAACGCTACAGAATGGTCGGTTGCGGCTTTGCTCGGCAGAGTCGTCTCGGAGAGTGAGGATCCTTGGAAGCAAGGATTGGACGAACGGAGAAGCGCAAGGTTTCGATTGAACATGGGGAGAAGCGCTGGATCTAAAAGACAGAGCCTCAGGAGGACGAGAAAGATTGATAGATAAAGTAAAGTGCACAAGGGGATAACAATGAGCAGAAGAAACGGGGGCAAATGACCGGAGAAGCTCAAGCTGGAAGCGAGAACAAAGTTGTCTCTCAGTGGCGGAGTACTTGAGCAGCCAGTGGAGCTGGAGACTGTTGCTGGTTGCGTCGAGAATGCGCCGTGAACCGCTCTCAAAGTTTGTGACTGTCCGCGAGCTCTTTGAGCCAAGTTTTGGGACGATGCTTCCCCAACTCTTTTTCCTATGGAGAACACCCGATTCGAATCAGCGAAACGTTTGCCTCGACAAACTTACACAGTGCTTACCTTGTTTCGACTCTTAGCCAAATCTCGTTTGAGTTCCTCGACCTTTCTTCGTAAAAACTCGACATCGCTGAGTGATTTGACTTCTTGCGACAACGAGTCGCCTGGCAAGAGTCCGAGATCTTCGCGAGCTTGGTGCATCCAGCTATTTTTCGTCTCGAAATTCATCCCGTCATCTCGGCAATACTCGTCGATGTCCGTGGCAAGTCCGTACACCTTCCCCCGAAGGGAAACTTGAATCTGGGGACGCTGTTTTGGTTGAGGAGGCTCTTCATCTTCGCTGTCGTCTGTCTCTGCGTTCCTCCCGGCTAGGTGTGCGTACCACCTTGACCTAGTTTCGGGGACCTTCTTGAGGATCGCATCTGGATTGTCCTCCTTTCCGAATTCGATGGGAGCGTTTTTATCCCTCTTCTGAAAGCTCAAGAGGAAGTCAGGATCGAACTTATCGAGGACGGAACGAGTAACAGAGAGCTCACAAGGGATAATTGGATTCTCCTGAAGGCGCCGCAGTTTGGAGGATACCCCAGACGCCTCGAATAGACCCTTGATCTCCTCGTCGAGCTGCTGTCCTTCTCCCAAGCCGAACACTCTTTTGCACTCCGTCACAAATGTGTCGACGGCATCAACTTGCTCTTTTCGGTGGCATACCTCGCGAAGGAAGGCAGCGTACTCGTCGATGCGGTCGATGAGTAGCTGCTTGCATTCGGATCGTATCTTGTCCGAGCGTTGCGAGTCCATCGAGGTCGGTGGTCGTAAGGGAGGGAAGAGTGTAGAGAGCTGTGCTCTGTCAGACGTGGCGTTGCGCTCCGCGGTGAGCTGTCGGAGTTCGAACGTCCGTGTCGTGATCCGAAGCTCGCCGGTCGGAGAACAAGGGAATTCGGCAGAAACTTGGAAAAACGTGCGAGGGGACGAGCGCAAACGAAAGGGAAAGTGGGTTGGCATTGTGCAAGAAGGTGAAGATGTTTTGGAAGAAGAAGAGATAGTGGTACAAGGGTGGTTCGAGTAGCAAGTCAAGGAGGATAAAGTGGCAGCGTCTATAACCAGAAAGAAGGAGAAGAACGTGGGAAACGGAAGAGACTATTGAGGACGGAAGAATTTCGCCCGTTCTTGCTGACCACGAGCATCGGGATTGTGAGGTCGTTTGTTCGGAGAGGAAGTCGAGCGAGTCGCAGGATGACTGTGGGCCTCGACGAGCTGCTCGAGCCATGCTTGCGGTCGACATGAAGGTGCATTGAACGCCGCGACCTGAAGTGTACGATGCTAGTCAGCGCGATCGACAACGGAGGTCAAACAATACGCGAAATACGTACATTGCGCTCCTCGATCGCTTTGAACAACGCCGTCATGCACCGAGCCTCGATAAAAGCGACATCCCCGGCGGTTCTAACGTATCGTGACAAGTCCTGGTTCGGTCCTAGTCCAAACGTCCGATTCGCTTCCCTCTCCAAGTCTGAAGCTTCGTCTTTGCCAAACTGTTTGACGCACCTCCGAACGACCCGGCTGACGAGTTCGGTGAGTTCTTTCCTGGCTTCCGATCTAGCGACATCCTCGGCGGAGGCAGCGGGAGCGGGCTGGTGACGTCGCGAGTACTCCTCTTGAGTATACGAGCGATTGGGCATGGGTGGGGGCTGGGTCGAAGATTCCGCATAGGAAGAGGGGAAGTTCTGAGCTTGAGCGGCGAATGCAGTTTCAGGTTGACTGGGAACGAATGGTCGCTGAGGAGGACGTTGCTGGTAGTTGGGAGGTTGCTGGTAGTTGGGAGGTTGCTGATAGTTGGGAGGTTGCTGAGGAGGAGGTCGGTGGAAGCCGTCGGGATTCTGGAAGCCGTGAGGCTGTTGGTAGGGATTGGAGGTGGGATCTCCTTGGGAAGGGAAGGGTTGCTGGTGCTGCTGCTTCGCGCGTCGTTGTTGCGCCTTGTCGTATTCAAGGTACTCGGAGAGCTCGGGGCGCTGAGATCCTCCTATGTGACGGAGTGTTGGGCGCAATTCGACGATGCGAGCGAGAATTGCAGACGGCTGCTCCTCTCGTCGAATACTGAGCTCCCCACGAGGGTTCTCTATCTGCAAGTCAGTATAGACTGTCAGCTCAAGTAGCTCACGAGAACGAGAAGGGAGAGAGCGCTACGCACCATCCTCCTTTTTACCTTTTCGATAATTCCCTCGATTCGTTTAACCGCATATTCCGCCTCGAACAGATCCTTGATTTCGCTTGTGAGGCCCTCCGAAAGCCCGAACGTAACCGCTGCATCTAGGACCCATGCTTTCAAGATTCCGCGCTCACTGTCCAAGATTCCAGGGGAGGTCGTGATCGTGTTCTCGACGCGGCGGAGACAATCCAACAGTAGGTCTCTACACTTTGGACGTTCAGTTACCGGCACGCTTGTCGACATGTGAGAGAGTCTGTTGGAAGAGGCAAGGAGGTGGGAAAAAAAGACGAACGTTCCCTCTGCTCAAAACGAACGGATCCCTTGTAGTCCGAGGATTACTTCCGGAGCAGGCCACGAGTCTTATTCACCTCGATTGATCACGCCATGGGTAGGAGCGGAGGCTTGGACGTCGGAGTGGGTCGAAGAAGGAAACGGAGTTACCGTCGTCGACGGTAACCAGCCCTTGAGCAGTTCTCTTGATCCCTTCTCGTGAACCCGAGCGAGTTCCTACATCGGTAGATCGTTGCCATTATCCCGTCGTCACGGAGCCATAGTGAGATGCGAGAGCAGTGCGGGAAAACTCGAAGTACCGTGCGTCGTCTTCGCGCGCGCACTCTTGAGTGAGTGCCTAGCTTGCTTGGTAAGTTGCCTTAGTGCTGTCAGACCTTTTACGAGAGTCGAAAGTGAGTGGTAGAGGAGAGAGCGCTGGCGCCTCCTCGGCCTCCTCCTTCTTCATCTCTATCGCCTATCCTCTCGCCTCGACACCGTAAGATGACTGCTTCGTCATCCCAGAACAAGTAAGTACGCCTCTCGCAATCGATTCGTGCTAGAACTGACCCCGCGCGTTCCCTTATTCTCTCAGCTCGAACGATCCACCTCCGAAACCGATCATCTCCCCTCCAAACACAGTCACTCTCCCTCAGATCGTATCAGGCTGCAAGATTTACGTTCAGAGACCGGTGTCGCAAGATGTTCCGGTTGAAGAAGTCAGGAAAGCAGAGATTTTGAGTATTCGGGAAAGGAAGTTGGGCAGATCAGAGAGGAAGGAACGGAAGCAGAGGCTCAAGGAGGGCAGAGCAGGAGAACAGGGTGCGGAGAAACCGGGAGCAGAAGCAGAGGCGGAAGGGGACGGGTTGGATCGATTGGAATACTACATTCACTACGTCGAATTCAACAAGGTGAGCTCGTTATCCTTTCTCCCATGACTCTCTTCCCGCTGACAATGTTCCGAATGTCTAGCGTCTCGACGAATGGATCCCTGCGAATCGTATTCTCCTCTCTCGCGAAGTCGAATGGCCTCAACCTTCCGCTCCTCCTGCAAACTCTTCCTCTTCTCACAACAACAGTCAATCCCGCAAACAATCTCGCGAATCCTCCCTCTCCGCGATCTCGGTGCCTGCACCTCTCTCGCCTGGATCTGCCGCAACAGGAGGAACAAATTCGACAGCAGAATTCAAAAAAGCTGCGGAAGCGAGTCAAGTGTTGAGGAAAGCTGCGATCAAAGCCGCGGCGAATCAAGCAAAGGGAAACGTCAGCAAGAAGAGGAAAGTACAGATTGAGGATCCGAATTCGACGCCGGGAACTCCTGATGCCGACGACGAAGACGATGGAGAGGAAGATACGGATGGAGATATCGAGATGAAGAAAGCTGGAGAAGGGAAAGCCGGAAATGCAGGAGACGAGACTCCAGATACTCCGACAGAAGAAGGAGGAGGAGGAGGAACGTTTTCGAAATCTCGGGAAATCGAAAAACTTCGAACTCAAGGATCAATGACTCAATCTCATTCGGAAGTCTCTCGCGTCAAGAATTTGGATCGAATCCAAATTGGGAAACACCTCGTCGAAGCGTGGTACTTCTCTCCTTACCCCGTCGAATACGCCCATACTCCGATTCTCTACGTTTGCGAATTCTGTCTAGGGTTCTGGGCATCCGAGAAACAGATCGAACGACATCGTACGAAATGTACACTTCAACATCCGCCAGGGAACGAAATCTATCGACATGAGGAAATCTCGTTCTTCGAAATCGACGGGAGGAAACAAAAGACATGGTGTCGAAACCTTTGTCTCCTTTCGAAAGCCTTCCTCGATCACAAGACTCTCTACTACGACGTCGACCCCTTCCTCTACTACGTCATGGTCTCGAGGGATGAAACGGGATGTCACCTCATCGGATACTTTTCGAAAGAAAAGGAATGCGCCGAGAATTACAACGTCGCTTGTATCCTCACTCTCCCTCAATACCAACGAATGTCATACGGAAAGCTGTTGATCGAGTTCAGTTACGAGTTGAGTAAGAAGGAACAGAAGTTGGGTTCGCCGGAGAAGCCTCTCTCGGATTTGGGATTGCTGTCGTATCGAGCTTACTGGGCGGAGATTATCGTCGATTTACTCATCAACACGAAGGACGATATCACGATTGATGAGATCGCGAATAGGACAGCAATCGTTCACGCCGATATCATGCATACGTAAGTTTTTCTCGGTCTAGTCTCCCTCTCTCTTCAGTCTTCCTCTCTCTTCCTCGAGACTGACTTGGCGTCTCTCAATTACAGATGTCAAGTGTTGCAACTCCTGAAATTCCACAAGGGTCAACATCACCTTGTCGTCTCGCCAGCAGTACTCGAACAGCACGAACGAGTGAAAGCGAAAACTCGTAGGAGGATCGATCCTTCGAAACTTATCTGGAAACCTCCTAGTTTTACTCGTCAGGAGTTGCGATTTGGGTTCTAGGTGGATCGCGTCTGAGATGGGGTCTGTTGTTCTTCTGCGGTTGTGCCGTTTTCGTTTTGCTCCTCCTTTTGATTTTTGTCGTTCTTTGTTGTCAATTGTTTTACCTACCTCTCGTTCTCACACTCTCTAATCCAGTCGCCCACGAGAGACCTTGAGAGCGTTGTCTTTACAGATCAAACTCGTCACTATCGCTATCATTCTTCCTCCCTCTCGTCCCCTGTCGAATCCCACTCTTCCTCCCTCCCCCAACGAACGCCTGATCGTCCTCTTCGTCCTGACTGTCATTGTCCCTCTCCTCTTCCTCCTCCCTCGACGATCTTGTCGTTTCTCCTCCGAGTTTCGTGAGAGGTGCAGTCGCGTCTGATTTCGAGGCGAATTGAGACGAGATTGGATCTTGAGAGTAGCCGACTTTGTTGTGGAAATCGATACCTCTGAACGCAAACAAGATGCGTTCAACGTCTGTCCTCCATTCAACTCGTCATTAGCTCTGACTTCTCGCAAGAATGAAGACGAAAATGGTAGTTACCTCTCAGAGTAGCTTTCATTCCCCCAACTGACCCTAATCCGACGATCTGACCCATCATTTGACCTTTACGATAGACCAACATGGTCGGTACGTTCTTGTCCGGGTAATTTTCGATACAATGATCTGAAACAATTTTCACGAATTTCGTTGAGGGGTATAATGAGGCGAGTTGATCGAGGATCGACATGAGTAACTTCGACTCGGGTATACTGTACGTCCATTCGGAACTCCCAATCAGTCCAGCGTCACAGAAAGAGAGAGAAAAGGAGGCAGAGGCGTACTAATCTTTGAACAATGTGCATACGACTCCAGTCCCCCAATTCTCCGGTTCCCCCTCGAGCTCTTCATTACTAGCGTCCGTTACTTCCCTCTTATAATCGACTTTGCCAATCGGATACACTCTCCCAAATTTCCGTTTGCCCAATCTCAATCTCTCCAACTCTTTCCTCGCTTCGATCGCTCGTTCTAATTCGTCCCGACGTACTGAGTCATCCTTCGAGATATCGAGGTCTTCCAAGTCGAGCTCAGAGAGTGTAGGAGAGGGAGGCTGAGGAGGTGGTGAGGGGGAACGAGAACCGGTAGAGCCGGAGGCTTTGGGTGGGATGATCCCGTGCTTGCGGAGTGCAGCGTTGAACTCTGTGTCTTCTTCGTAGTTGATCGCGGGCTACTCAGGGCAAGAGGCTGGTAAGTAATGCGGTTTCATCAATAGAAGAGAGACGAGACTTACCATGATCGCGGATGGGGGGAGCTCGCTTGGCTAGTTGCGGTCAGAGCGAAGATGAATCGAGTAGTCTCAGATGACACGGTGGAAGGTCAGGAAGAGGTAAGCAAGAGGAAGATCCGACAACACGTGTTGTCAGTTGAACATCCTCCTCCTTCTATTCACATCACCAAATGTACGACGACGACATACCCGACTACATCTGGCAGTCCATCAACGAGCGGCATTGGGCCCGAATGGACAGGGAAGAAAAGCTAGAGGAGGAATCACGACGCGAGTTCGCTGCATTCTGCAAGGAACAGGAGGAGATTGAACGCGCAAACGAGCCAGTCGAGACGGTTCAATGTTCGAAGGAGTCGAAAGACAAGCTCAAGAAAGCGCTTCAAGATCTACGAACCGAACTCATGGGAGGGATATTTCGAGGAGGACATTATAACGGGCCCGACGATCGATCGCCTCGTTAAGATAGGAGGGGCAATTCGATCAATCAGCGTGGAGGAGCTCACCGAGGAGTGGTTACAAGAACTCATGGACCACTCGCTGCATCCTGAATGTGTCAGAGAATTCGTCGAAACGACAAGACGTTGGAAACTCGAGGAGGAACAGACGGTAAAGGCTTAAGCGGATAGCAGAGCAGCAGCAAAGTGAGTTCCTATCGACCAAGAAGCGACCGCAGAACGAAGCTACGAAGGCGAGGAGACTGCAGAGCGTCAGTTGACTTGGAGAACGAAACCTGACTTGAAAGTTCCGACAACAGGAAAGAGTACTACACCGTGAACAGGAGTCAAAGCAACTAATCCGACAAAACAACGGCGACTATCTATTGGAATATCATACAAGGAAAAGCGAAGACAGAGTCTATCGAAATCTACTGAGAATGAATATCGCGTAGAGTTTCAGCTCTAGAGAGGAAACTATCTGCCCAGCCCAGCATCGTCGTTGTGAGCCGCGATGAGCTCTGGCTTCCTCCTCCTCCGTCAGCCGGGAACGTAAAGGGAGAGGAAGAAACGCTTTCAGGTCCAGATTGATCGCGAAGACGTTGACTGAATCCATTTGATCCGAATTCGAGAGAGTCAGAGTCGCCAGAAGAGTAAGATGAGGTACGGTGTGATCCGCGAGCCGAAGAGGGCGAGGAGAAAGGTTGAGCTTCGATCGAAAAGTTTTGCGAAAAGGGAGTCGAAGATCCGCTCGATTGATAACGAGTTCGCAGAGCGGGAGAAGAGAAGGGAGCACGACGAAGAGAAGGAATGGAGTCTGACGACGAGCAGTAGTGAGGGCCGTGTCGAGGCGACGGAGGAGTGAGAGTCGGAGGTCCACTCTCGTCCATGTCGGTGCTGAAGTAACGATGATGAGACGAGTAGATTGGAGAAATCGGTTCAGAGTATGCTTGATCGAAGTCGTCTAGAGGAGCGGCAGGGTAGCCGCGACTCGAGGTGGAAGGGGGGTGATTGTGCGAGGTAGAATCCGATTTCGCAAGAGCTGTGATACGATTACCGAGGCTGAGTTAGTTATGAACCGCTTCTCATCATTTCGCGAATCACTCACCGATGATTCCTTTGACGAGGGCCTCCCTGGCGAGCACGTAAGAGGGTGCTCGTCAGCGCAACTTGTCTTTCAGAAGCGAGTTTCGACGAAACTCACCAACCGATACTGAACCCCTCTCCCGCGTTCGTCATAACTCCCAATTCTTTCTCGATTTCGACCAATCCCGTTGCAACTTCCTCAGCGACTCGAACGGCTTGCTGGCGGAGAAGGAATCGAGCGTCAAGGTAAATCAGGAAAGCGACGAAAGCTTTCATCGCTGCGAACAGCAACGGCAGAAGCTGCAAACGACAGAACGCCTTCAGCCTGAGTGTTCTTCGTGACATGGCTGAGGAAAGATCGTCGCTCACGGGAGAAGATCGGACACGTTGAGCGAAACGAACAGTTCCTTCAACGACGGATTTTCGCAAGCCTTCCGTTCTGTTCCTACTCCCGCCTACGTTCTGACATCTTCCATCACAACGCTGACGATAGGGAGTGGTTTGAGCAATCTCTATCGAGTCGGAGATCCACTGAGGGACTTGAAGAGACACTTTCGAACCGCACGAATCGCAACGAGTCGAGAGTCGTAAATCGAGTTCGGGGGTGGATCGCGGAAGTGGAGGAGGGTAGGTTGGACGTTCTCGGTGAGGGCATGGCGATACTTGAGTAGCCTTGTGAGAGGAGGAAGAAGTGGAGGAAGAGATCGAGCTTATGAAGACTTTCCAGACTAGCGTGAGCATCGTCGAGCTTGCAGTGTACAGTAGAGGTACTGCTGCACACATCGGCGAGCTGCCCATCTTCCTCCGAGAGATGCTGTCAAAGAGTTGAGTGAAAGCAGAGGATATCTCGCGGGATCGACCTCTATCGAGTTGGGACTGAGCTTGTTTGCGTTCAGAAGATCTTCTGGGTCGGATTATGGTCGAGGTGTAGAGAGTGATGGAGAGAAGAGAGGAAGGCGAGGCTGCACGTGAATCCCGATCGAGGCATTTTCTGCCGTGCTCAAAATTTCGCAGACTCGCAAGACTGAATGAATGGTATGACAAACGTGCGAAACAAAAGTAACTGAAATTATCTATTTTGAGAAATGGCAGAGATTGCGAACAAGTGCAGATGCGACGTCGAAACGACACGGATAAAGCGTACTCGTGAAGGGCGAGGAATACTATACACTGAGAATTGTGAGGTATAGGGAAAGAGTGGAAGGGGAAAGGGTGTGACTACTCCTCGATCCATTTTGACTTGCTTCGCAATTTCGCCCCGTACTTGTAGAGGAACTGCTCGAACAAACAGCGCCTTCAACGTTAGCTCGTGATTTGCTCGATGAAGAAGACGATGGTACGGACCCATAATGGGATAATCAGAATAAACGATACGCCAGCGAGTAACGACGATCCAGCTCCGACCCCCAAATTCGTAAAGAATGCGTGTCCGAAAAGAGGGAACCCGGCTCCAAGGGCGGAACGGAAGAGAGCGGAACCGGCGAGGATCGAGGCGGCGTACTTGGAGTAGGAGAGTGCGAGATAACTAGGCATTTGTGCATGCTTTGCGTTAGTTCCGCTTTCCTCGCGAGGGAGAGTGGAAAGAGAGGGAACCTACACGGAAAGACATTGAAAGATGAAGTATACTCCAGGGAACTATCGTCACAAAGCCGATCAGCTTCATTCGCCTCAAAGAAGAACGAAGTGGAAAAGCTCACGTAAAGACTTGCTCCGATTGTCGGCCCGATCCAGTTGATGCCCGGATAGTTACCCAGCCATCCAAACAGTAGTAACGCAACACCGACGAAAGGTGCGCCCATCAAAGCGAGTTCGAGTCGTTCTTCAGGAGGAATGTTGAAATGGGTTCGTTTCGTTTTCGGAATGTAATGATACCTTTGATAAAGGCAGTACACGATAAAGCTCATCGCTCCAGTGACATAGAATGCGAGGAAGGGGAGTCCGGAAACACCGAGGTTGAAGCCGCGATATCTGCTCAGAGCGAGAGCGAGTCAGCGTGAAAGCGAAAGATGAGAAGAGACAGCGACGTACTCAGTGAAGGCGATGGGGAAAGCTTCGAACCTGGATTCGTTGAGGAGGGAGTTGTGAGCTTTCCACATACGCCGTCAGCCCGAAGAGATGGAGACTCACCAAAGGTAGAAGATCGCATCTAAAGGAAAAAAGAGCATGGATCAGTCCTTGGAAACTCGTAAGAGGCAGGAGAGAGATGCACGTACAGACGAAGCCGAGATATAGATTACAGAACAACACGATCGGCTCGCCGCAGAGGAGGAAAGCCCTCGAGATTGTCGTCCAATTACTTTGAAGATTGTCGGTTCGTTCTGCAGGTCGAGCTCCTCCCGCGTAATAAGCTTCTGGTTTCCAGTGAGTTTGCGCAGGCGAAGAGCTCGTTTGTAGAGAATCGTCGGGCCGTAGGTCTCTGGTAAGAGTAGGAACTGAGAAGATGAACATGGCTCGAGTCAGCCTTCGTTCCGAGTGTTTTCGGGTCAAGGCGATATGGACAGATAAGGGCAAGAGTCGGACTCGTTAGTTGAGTATGGAGAGAGACGGTAGACTCACGGAGAAAGCGAGAGAGAATCCAGAAGCGAAGATGAGCTCGTAGATGGGCCATCTCCAGTTCAAGTTCATCGCAGCGAATCCACCGATTACGGGGGAAGCGATAGGTCCACAGACTGCAGACATCGCCCATACCCTATGAACGAACAAGCGAAGCAAGTCAGCAAAAGTGAGCACGAGTACGAAAGACCGATTGACAGAGGAATGACGAACCCGAGAGCGTAAGGGACATGCAGTGAATCGTAGAGATCGCAAAGTGCCGCTCCTCCTCCGCTCAGAGGCGGAGCACCCATGAATCCAGTCAAGAATCGGAAAACCAGGATCGTGGCATAGTTCTTCGCAACGACGATCGGGATCTGGAGTATGACGAAGACGAACATGCAGCCAACGAAGACGGGTACTCGACCGATGTGAGGGATTTCTTGTAGCGGTGACCATAACACTATCGCGAGGAGGAAAGCATCAATCACCGTGCGCTTTGAGAAAACAAGAACGCTCGCAAGAACCTACTTGGTCCGATTCCGCTGTTTGAAATCAGGGATATCAGTACGAGAAGACGTCCGAGGAATAGATCGATGCGGCAGAGACTCACTAGCCTAGAATGTAGAGCGATAGGGGAAGAACGGATAGTGTTCTCGATACTCCGAACTCATCTTGCAGTCCCGTCTCCGATGATGTGATGAGGGACGCGCCAAGGTAGACCGAGAAGGTCATCAAGCAGATTTGGAAAGATATGAACAGTTTTTTCCCGCGGCTGAAATTCCTGTCAAATTGGAAGCGCGAGTCCTGCAAGGTAAGCTGAATCCGACTGGCTCGCGTTCAAGAATAACTCACTGAGGGTTATCGGGGTCATCGGGTCCGTTCCATGAGACTGTGTAAGCGTAGTCGTCCTCGAGGCCCTCTTGCTTCGCAATTTTCGGATCCTTCAACATTTTCTTTGTCCAATGCTCTCTTTCCCGCTTCTTCCGTGTCTGCGTATCCATCGACCTTCCTCCTACAGATCCCTCCCGGGAAGGTGTCCGTCTTGACTCTAGCGAAGCATCCCCAGTCTCTGCTCCCTCCTCAAAATCCGTTCCCCTGAACTGACGCCCCTCCTTCCCCACGCCGCTTGTGCTGCCCTTCTCCCCTACGAGTCGTGAGTTGTAGGTCTCCGGATTCGGCGGATAACCAGACTGTTCGGAAGGCGGAATCGACGGTGCGAGAGAATCTCGATGTTTCGAACGCGAATGCGAGCGACTGTCCACGAGTGTCGGATCACTTGGAAGGTTCCCCGTCACTTCGTCCGAGTCCAGTCGGTACTTCTGGGGCACGACGTAATCCGGACGCTCCTCAGGGTAAGGTAACAATCGGCCCCTCGAGACGAAGTTCAGAATCTGGCCGAGTGGAGCATCTCGAATGGTGTCGAGCATGTTGCTATGGACCGCGGTGAATGGTAGATTGACGAGTATTGTCGGACTAGTGAGTGTGAAGCGAAGAAGAGGAGGTCATTACTGCAGCCTGCCGAGTTGGAGAGGAGGAATGAAATCGAACTTCTGACTTCTGCTAGCGAGATCTCTCAATCATTTCATTCGCCCAAGCGGCAGTACTTGATTGGTTCAACCATGAGTTGTTTGAAATTACTAAATCGCGATCGTTAGCGGTCCAAGTTGGTGCTCGAAATAGATTTCAACGCACAGTACATATAGATTTGAAGCAGCTCGGTCCTGACTAGCTCGTCGCAGCGCTTCGGCTGCAGCTTGAGAACGTGCCATTGGGTCGAGTATCTTTCGAATTGATGAAGCGAGTTTGCAAGAGAGCTCTTGAGCTTGACGGCGGACGGTTCAGGATAGTGGATTGAGTCGTGGGTGCTCTACAGTATGTCGGTATCACTTGCGTATTCTGTTGGCGACTGGGTGTGATAAGGAAAACAAGCGCAACGTCACGGTGAAGTTTCGGATTCAAAGCTCTTCGCACGGTCTCGCACATTACTTCGTTTCCCATGTGCTGACAGTCTTCCGCGCGAGCTGAGAGCGAGTCTCGCACAGGATCATGAAGATTATTGACAGAAGAATTCGAGGAACAACAACTTTCTATTTGCTAGTAAGGTGGAAAGAACGGTTACAGATGATTAAGTTTAAGTTTGAGTAGAGTCGTGATGCGAATGTGATAAGGGACGATATGATATGGGGGGCGATGCGGGAGAAGGAGGAAAGGGCGTCAAGAAGGCGATTGTTTAGGCTGCCCATTTACTCCTCTCGCGAAGCTTGTGGCCGTACTTGAAGAGGCCGAATAAGGGGATGATCATGAGGGCGCTGATACCGGCTAGTAACGAGCATGCTCCTCCAACTCCTAGATGGTGGTAGAACGCGGCTCCGAAAAGACTGGAGAGAACGATGAAAGTGTCAGTTGACGAAGCGAGCTCAGGAGAGACCGAGGTCAGTCCTATGTACTTACGGGAAGCCGGCAGCCATCATACTATCGTCCACACGAGCGTCAGTTGAGGCAAACGACAACTGCGAAGCGGGAGAAAACGGCAAGCTCACCTCCTGAAGAAATCGTTGCCTGCAAAGACGGACGCTGCTACCGATGGGTACGACTGTCCGAGGTACAGAAGGATGCATTGGAAGCAGAAGTAGATACCCGGGAACTGTCATCGCGAGAGATCAGCTCAAAATGATCGAAAGTAACTCTGGCGAGTAGGGACTCACGTAAAGGGCCGCTCCGATTGTAGGCACGATCCAGTGAATGTAGTCGTATTGTCCGCTCCAACCGAAAAGCAGGAGCGAGCAAGGAATGAAGATACTTCCATACAATGCGAGTTCGAGTCGACGTTCGGGTGCAAGTTTCATTTCCGTCTCCTTGAGCTTCGGAATATAGTACCACTTGTTGTAGAGGATGTAGACGACGAATGTGAAAAATCCAGTCACGTAAAAGCCGAGGAAGGGAAGAGTCGAGGGAAGGAGACCGAAACCGCGTTTCTCCGCAAACACAATTGGGAATGCCTCGAACCTGTACAGAGAGAGCATCAATATGAAGCTCCGTCGTTGAGACATGACTCCATTTCGTACCATAGGTAAAAGATTGCGTCTATGGGAGAAAGGAGCGTCAACGCCTGACGTTTCTAAAATGAAAAGAAAAAACAGTAGAAGGTGGTACTCACAGACGATACCGATGTAAATGTTGCTGAACAAGACGGCAGGTTCCGCGTTCAGCTGGAAGGCACGAAGGACGGTCTTGGCACCAGCCGCAAGGACTCCAGGTGCATCTTGAGCTTCGAGTTCTTCGCGAGTCATAATGAGCTGGTTGCCTGTCAGTTTCCTCAATCGTCGAGCTCGCTTGTAGAGAATGTTGGGTCCGTAAGTCTCAGCTTGGAAGAGAGTCTATAACCAGAGAACAAAGTCAGAGAACGTGCGAATGAGGCAAGCGAGTCTGTCGGAGCTTACCATGACGATGAAGGAGAAGCCGGAGAGCCACATGAGTTCCCAGCTGTAGGAACAACACGTGAGTCAATAATGATATGCGATGATGCTCGTCGCGAGCGAACGAAGCTCACATGGTCCATTTCCATCCTTTCGCTTGTGCGGCCGCAGCTCCGACGACGGGCTAGAGGAAGAAGATTAGTCAGGGGGAAGAACGAACTACGTTCGAGCAAGAAAGCGTACTCCGAGGACAGGACCGCAAACTGTTCAAACGAGACGCATCAGCTCTGTACATACGAGGAAAGGGGAAGCAGAACGACATACTGGCTCCGACAGCCCAAAGACCCATAGCGTACGGGAGGTGGAATGGATCGAAGAGATCACCCATCGAAGCACCTCCGGTCGCGAGACTATGCACAGGCCAGCAAGCGTCAATGATACTCTCGACGTCGATCCGAATCACCAGCACTCACCAGGGCGACCCGAAGAATCCAGTCAAGAAACGGAAAGCCAAGAGAGTACCGCTAGAAAAAAGCAAAGAAAGAGGTTAGCGAGCTCGGATGGAAGAAATTGGCAATGCGAACTGACAAGTTGCACGAAGGAAGTATCATCGGGACCTGGAAAAGAACGAAGATACCGAGAGTCGAGTGGTAGATGGGGTTGCGACCGAGTTGATGGGTTTCTTGAAGCGGTGACCAAAGCACTGTGGATCAGGCATACGAGTCAGCGATCAGTACTCATCACTTGTAAACTAGAGGAAGCGAGACCTACTAGGACCAACTCCATATCCGGCAATGAAGAGAGTAAGACCTGCGAAACCGAAGAAAAAGGTCAGAACGGGCAACATCGAGCGAGATCGCAAGTGCACGTACCGAGAATCGAAGCGGTTTGGGAAACGCCAAACTGCTGCATGACAGACTGTTCACCAGAGGTATAAATCGCAGAACCTATTCTCGGTGTTCCGATTGTCAATCGCCGCAATCTCGAAGACTGAGTAAAACGACGATGCACTAACCCATATAAACGGAAGCAGTGAGAAGAGCGATTTGTCCTCCGAGGAAGATCTTTTTCTTGGTCGAGAAGTTTCTGCGAAAATTGCGCGAGGGTCGAGTGAGCTCGAGCTTTTCTCTTCGCGTCGACGAGGAGAATTGGGACGTACAGAGGGTTATCAGGATCATCTTCGCCGTTCCAGTCAACAAGGTATTGATAATGCTCATGACGACCGTCGGTGATGGCTTTTTGAGGGTCGGCGGTAAGTTTGTAAGCCCAATGGTCTTCCGAGCGAACCTGCTTCTTCTTTGTCTTTTCTCCCTTCTCGTTGCTTTCTCCTCGTGCTGCGCCTTCCTCCTCATCCCTTCCGGAAGCCTCCTCGTCGTTACCGACTCGAGTTTGACTACTACTGTCACTCCTTCGCGGACTCGCTTCGCGAGACGCCTCCCTCTCGTCGTTCTTCTCATGATCGGTCTTGTGAAGTCGCTTTACGGGTTTATCGGCCGCTTTGAGGGTAGCAGCGTCGACTCCTTCGCGAGTCGAGCGATTTTGTTCAACATGGTCGTCGTCGAAAGTGCGTTCTCCAGGTTGGTAGTTATGCGATTTGTCGGTACGAGGAAGGAAGTGTTCGGGAACGACGTAGTCGGGACGATCTTCAGGGTAAGGGAAGATCTTGCCTTTCGAGACAAAGTTGAGGATTTGCCCTAGGGGAGCATCTCGCATCAAATCGAACATGATCGATGCTGGAGTCGCGGGTGAGCTTGACGACGAGGAGTTGGACGAAGAGTCGAAGCTGTTGTCGAGCTGGGGATAGATTCGATGGAGGAAGAGAGAAGAGAAATGATGCTGAAAGATGCTCGAAGGATCGAACTTCTTTGTACTATCTTCGGCCTCCACCTTTTCGAGGAAAGTGCTTGGGCGATTCCGAATCGTCTACGACATCGGCGGAAAACGACGATCGCCAGCCTACTTTTTCGTTTCCCATTGCGACTTGAGACGAAATCTACGTCAACCACTTTTGGACCGAGACCGACCCCTCTGCCTTTTTCGCTACCCTTGCGTCTGTTCTTCCAGATCGACACTGTCATTCCCTACAGTACGATACTACTCATCGGTCTATTGTTCTGAGCGCTCGTGTTGTAAGGAAGTTGTTGCTCACAGATTCATCGAGCCGAGGTGGAACTCCATCGAGAGGTTCCGATTGCTCCGGCGTCCAAAGCGGGTCATCTATACTGCGCCTATACGTTCGGCTTGGGCATACTGGTTGCGCGGTCGAGTTGGTCGTGAGACGAAGAAGGCAATGTTCGACTCGCTCGCGGTTGCTCCCTACCACTCATCCGACTCTCCCTTACCCGAACAATCGAGATCTAGAACAGCTCGGATACTGCCTTCAGTGCTACTCATACGGTCTTCGACTCGAAATACCTTGTTTCAGAGAGAATTCGACGTTTATTGATGAGGTCGAATTTCGAGCGGATCTGAAGGTCTGAAGGGCGTGTTGCACCTGAGAGGTGTCGAAGGTAAGTATAGCTAGGCTATGGGCGAACACAGAAACCTTGTCCCGTCTTCGTAGGATGGAATCTCGTGCTTTCAGGATGTCGCTCGTCTCTTTGTCGAAAATCCTCAGCCTGAGTCCGCTCCGGAGTTGAGGCTAAGCGATTCCGGACATTAAACAACCTCCAACGTGATCAAACCCCGCCTTATATCTGGCAGAAACAGTCCTGTCACCGCTTCGTGATCGCTCAAGCTGCCGGAAATGTTCGTGTTGCAGGTCCTCCCTGCTCGAGCTGCTCCTGCGTCCCTCCCTGGAGCACTATCTCTCTGAAGTTGCTATCGAGCACTAAGATCTATTCACAATAAGCTTCTATATATGATCTCTCTACTTGCCCATGACTTTGTGCACCAAAGATTCCGCCGTCAACTTCGCGTTTTCGACAATCGCCGGTCCATCAGCTTGCACCGACATCCATCCAACTCCCTCGATCGTCAATTTCTCCTCCTTGCAGTACTCGAGAGCGTTCCACCCTAATCGTCCTTTCAGATCCGAATCTCCGTCAACTGGGTAATCTTTGTTGCCTTTCGCTTCGTATGTAGGGGATTCTCGAGCGACGAGGAAGACGTAGCGGTGGAAACGGAAGTCGGGGGAAGGAGAAGGTGCGAGGTAGTTCGTCACGTTCGCGTTGAGACCGAGTTGGTGAGCTGCTCGTTTCGTCTTTTGGTCGAATAGGATTCCACTTTGGAGCCAGTGTCGGACCTATAACAGCTGAGGATCGTCAGCATCTACACTCTGCTCGAACAGATCCTCGGCTGGCTTGTGCGAGTCCAGAATGGTCGAGAGGAGGAGAGACAGCGAAATAGTCGAACTTACGGGTCCGAGGGTTTGTTCTCCCTTCATCAGGAGATCGGGGTCGGTACACATGATAGTATAAGAAGCAGAAGGATCCTATAGCCATGCCAAAGAGAGTGATCCCGATCAGTCAACCAACTCACCTCGTCCGACGAGGCATCTCGTCCGACGAGGAAGGAGACGATTCTCTTACGGCATCGGGGAACTCGATCTCTGGGACTTCTAGTACATCCTTTCGTGCCGGCTTCTCTCCTAACGACACTGTAATATTCGGGTAGACGATCTGGACGGCGCTTTTGATTGACTTTGCTTGCTCTTCCGGAAGAACGTGAGGGATGATTTCGGCTTCGCGGAGCTTCTGGATGAGTTCGGTCGACATGGTGGGAAGTGGCTGAGTTGTTTGGAGAGAAAGAACAGATACTGTAAGTCGAAAAGGAGACTGGGCGAAATTCTGAACGTCGAGCGCGTCATCGATTTTGTCAAGTTTCCTTCTCTACTGTAAAGTCGAAAATTGGGAAGATACCCCAGCACAGTGTACAGTCAAACAAAACGAGAATACAACATGTACTGAACTGTATTGACAACGACAGAAGAGCCAGCTAAGATCAAGGGTTCTCGACGACGACGAGCTCAATCGGTACATCTCGAATCGCATCTCCATCGTCCTCGAACCTGATCTTGTAGATTCTATCCTTGATCTTGTTCTAGTAGCGAGGAGAAGTACGAGTTCGTTAAGCCAGACGGTCGGAACGAGAGCCGGAGAAAGGAAAGAGACAGCAAGGATAATATAAACTTACTTTGCCCGTTCCACTCGCTACGGCATAAGGTCCGCTGTCAATGATCGCTGGATAGAAAGATGTTGTCTCGGGATAGAGAGCGAGTACGCTCGTGCCGGAGGGGAAAGGGTGTTCGGGGTAAGTTCGCTCGTCGAGTTTGTCGGGAAGTGGAATGATGGATTTCAGCGTTGTGTTCCATTTCCTGTAAATCGCAAGGATTCAGTCAGTCGACGCAGAGAGACAGTGGAAGAGATGCTTTTGGGACTCACCCTCCCTCTGGTGTAGGATCGTTCGGATTGTAATCTGCGTCTTCGACCGCGTATCTGCACATCGCAACGGAGACTCTCGTCAGTCCAGTCTTCCCATCCGAATTGCTGTTGAGCGAGCGACTTACCTGTTCTTGTCGCCTTGAATACTCGAAATGATTCTCCCCATGATCCAATCTCCCGGCCCTTCTCCCGGCAAGGTCTTCTTCGACTGCCTCACCACAATCGCACGTCCCGGCTTCAGCGGTAACTGAGCTTGCAGAGCCTCTTTCCTTCCCTTTATCGTCACCTTTTTCGGGATTCCAAGCTGTTGCAGAGTCGATCCTGGCAGTCCTGGGATCGGAACAGCTGGACCTGTAGGTTGCAGGTTCGGTAGAGGGAGCAAAGGAGCTTGTTTAGCCGATGTGGAGCGAGCGAGGGCGGGTGCGTTGAGAGGAGCGGTGTCGTAGCTGGGTAGAGGGGAAGGTAATGCGGAGGGAGCGGGAGAAGCAGCAGCTGATGCAGTATCGGCTTTCCGTTTCTTTGTAGGTTGCCCAGCTCGTTTCGTTGAGCTCCCTATCGAGCGAAAGAGAAGGGATGCGTCAGTCCTCTAGCTTTCGCATCAAGGAGGAAACGAAGAAGCAGACCTGGAATAGCGGTATTGTCTAGGGCCATGGGAGTTTGAACCGCCATGAGAGCGTCCAGTGAAGCTATCGCTGCATCAATGCGTCTACGGGCAGGCGTCAAGGTCAGCTCTTGGGCAGAGAAGAGAGAGTACGAAGAGTCTGAGCGACGAAACGAACCTCATCTCATCGTTCGCCTGTTCTTCTAACGTGTCGTACTGCTTGTCCAGCCTCGGTTTGACCAAATTGATCGGCTTCTTGTCGTCGTCTAGCTCGGATTGAATCTGGTTGATGCTTTTCAACGTCGAATTAATCGCTCCGGTAAACCCGATATAGTCGCGCAGTTGACTCCTCAGTTGAGCTGTGAGTTGAGTAGGATCCCCATGAGATACCATCGAGGCGCGTAGAGGTTGTTGCGAGGTCACAGTTGTTGGTTTAAGATCAAGAAAGTTGAGGAACCTTTCTTCCTCCAAGCCTCACTGCCGACAACTCGAAATCGCCTCTGGCCCACTCATGAGAGTCAGATAAGACCCTACAACCTCGTTCGAGCCGCAAGAAAGACGACCGACACCCTCCCTCGACCTGTTTCTTCATCTCGGCGGATTCCGGCATCTCTAGCAGCTCTTCACTTATCCAGGAACCGCAGAAGCAAGGCAGATCGGATACAACAGCACCGGCGGCTCTCAAAGGGGACCTAGACCGCCGTCCCTGCTCTCCCCTTCTCTTTCCTTCGCTTTCCCCACCCTTTCCTTCTTCCCGATTCCCCTCTCCATTCTTACTATGAGCGATCCGTCCTACGAATACGTCGGTACTGCGATCTCGCCGTCGCTAGAGTGCCCAATCTGTCGGTGAGTATCCTCTCCTTCCGCTCGAGGATCCGAGTCTTCTCGCTAAAACCTTCTCCCTGCTCTCTGTCGTGCTACCAGCTCTTCTCTCATCGACCCAATCATGCCGCGAACATGTCAGCATCTCTTCTGTACCACTTGTCTACATCGAGCACTCGACCTCTCCTCGACATGTCCGATTGATCGAACGAGAATCAGGAATCGAAGGGAAGAGCTGGTCGAAGCACCGAGGGTAGTCAAGGATCTCTTGGGAGAGCTTAGAGTGAGATGTAACGAGTGTAAGGAAGAGATGAAGAGGGAAGAATGGGACAGGCACACTTCGAATTGTGAGGAAACGTCGGAACTGGGGAAAGCGGGAGAAATTGAAAAGAGTGCCGCTGGAGATGGTGACGGAACATCAGCGGAAGAGGATAAAGTCGAGAAAGTGTGTGAACTGTGTGAAGAGCGAGTTCGATTGCGAGATCTTTCCGTGAGTTCACTTCATATGATTCTGCGAACTCAGAAGGATCAGGCTCAGCTCATCCTCACCTCTCTAGGAACACCTCGAATCCTGCTCAAAAGTACCTCGACCGTGTCGTTATTGCTCTCGGCTCGTCCCCTCTTCGTCTCACGCCTCTCACCTCCTCGACTCATGTCCCCTCGTTCCGACTCCGTGCCCACACGCTTCCTTCGGCTGTACCTACATCGGACCTCGAGAGACCCTTCCTACCGACCACCTTTACTCCGAGTGTGCTTACGAACCGCTCAAGGACTGCTTCGAACGATTCAAAGATAGAGAGCGCGAATGGGAACTCGAGAATTGGCAATTGAGACGGAAAGTTGAAGGTCTCGAGCACCGACTTCTGGACGTCGAAAGACTGTTAGGAGATACGAAACACTCGCTGGGAGACTTCCTCGTGACATCACCCTCGCTCGAAACTCGTGAATCGGATCAAACCCTCCCTCCTGCTCCTCTCGCGAAAACCCTCTCGACTCTATCTTCCCGCAACAATGCTCTCTCGACCTCTCTCAACACTGTCACTCAGTCCCACACCGACTCTCTACACACAACGCAACATCTCGTCGAAGAGCTCAATAGCATGAGAAGCGTGATTGGAGGAATGAGAATGCAGATGGGAGACCTGATGCGCACCGTACAATATCTCTCGTCGACAACACCGAATGGAGCATCTCGCGAGCGTTTCAGCGGAGTTGGGTTAAGGGGAGACGGGTCAGGAAATGGAAGAAGGGGGACTCGACCAGTTTTAGGCAGTCGACGATCGGATTCATCCTCGGACGATCAAGAACAAGAGCTTTATCCCGATGCAGAACGATATCTTTCGTCGTCCGCTTCGGATCCAGAGGAGGATCTATTCCTCTTCTCATCACCCTCAATGTTCTCGAATCAATCCGACCCTTTCCCTCGAACTCATCCTCCTCATTTGATGCCGCTAAACCCTCGCACCTACTCGCATATACCTCCAACAAGATCAAGCTGGACACCCGGTTTTGATTACGGCTCTGGAGGAGGAGGGGGAGGAGGTCCGCCTTCGCTCTTCAATTTTGGACCGGGACCGGCGCTCTCTCGTCCCCCCTATCTCGGTTCTGGACACGCTGATAGGAGGAACGGTAGAGTGGTCGGTGGTATCGGAGGCGGGATGAAGCTGTAGCTTGCAACTCGAGCAAATGTAGCGAGGTTCGTGATTCCTGGTTTGCTCGTTTTCTCCTTCGATTCAAGCCCGCTGATTCTCGCTCTGACGTCTCGTTCCTCGCTTCGGTATACTAGCTATGACTGTACTTGGATGAGGGGGCAAACGAGAGACGGAGGAGAGAGCGAAACATAGTTTGCGAGAAAGGGACATCAATCTTCGACCCTCGTCTCTTTCCCCTTCCGAAGCTCGACTCGACCTCGCTCCGATATCGTGTAATACAGCGGGAGGAGGCGCATTACATGATGCTCGTCTCGCCCGACCAAGCCGAAAGCGCGAGGAAAAGAGGAAGATTAGAAGTGATCTCCGGTCGAACATCTTTCGCTCTCGTTTTCTTGGCCTTTCGTGTTCGATCCAAGCTCGCGAGTGAATGACTTTCCGAATCTCCCCCTCTTCTCCTTTCTCTCTTCTTCTCCTCACCTT
>NW_027481092.1:0-79006 GCF_050403485.1 Sporobolomyces salmoneus
GCGGATCGATCGGGAAGAGGAGATTCACGAAAGGTTCAATGTCCGCTTCAACTGCGGACCACTTGAATCGGGAAGAGGAGAAAGAAGAACTTCGACCATCACCGTTCCTCGCTTCAGTTCCTCCTCAATCTCCCGCTCCTCCTCAATCATCGTCCGCGACTCCCGGACACAAACGCAAGTCTTCCCTTACGACGATCCATCCCTCCTCGCTCGACGCTCAACGTCTGCTCGCCTCGGTCGGGTCCTCTGCTCGAGCGAAAGGGATGGTTTTCGATGATCAACTCGGACGATGGATCAAGACTCCAAGGAAACGAGTCGTCAGTAAAGTGATGACGGAACGAGTCGAGGAAACCGTTCCAGAGATCGAGGAAGTCGAAGAAGAGGAGGAGGAGGAGGATCCGTTCAAAGATTTCAGCGAACTTCAATCTCCGCCTCAACAGCGTCAATCCACGACTGTCGCCATACCCTCGCCTTCGGCACAAACTCAGCTATCCGTACCCGTCAACGCCTCTTCTCCGAGTACCGTCTCGCCAGCTTCAACCCTAAGTCGAGCAGATCTAGACAAACTGCCCCTTCCAGGCGACGGTAGCGGTTCTCCCAAACTCCATCATTTCGATCTATCCGGACTTGGAATCTCGAAGGGTACTCCGCCGTTACTCGCTCCTCCTCCGAAAACCGTCGAACCGATCAAGAGTCCCGAAGGTGCTTGTTATTTCGATTCGAACCCTCCTGAGGATCCTCAAGTCGACGTCACTCCTTTGCTACGACCTGAGGAAGAGGAGCACGACTCGGCGAGCTGGGGTCGAGAGGAAGCGAAAAGAAAACTGGAACAAGCAACAGAAGAACCTCGCTCATCTCCTCCTACTGCATCTTCTGCCTTTGGTACTTCACCACCGCCTCAAGCGTCCCCTGCTACTCCTTCTCACGTCCATCATTCTCAATCCGCTCCACCGTCCACTTCGACTCCTTTCCCTCGTTCCGCCCTGAAACCTTCTCGAGCTCTCACCGACCCTACGAATTTCCATTCTGCCGCTGCGACCCCGATTCGTGTCGTTTCGGACGAAACCAAGTTACCGCGATCAGTCAGCTTTTCGGACGGGAAACTGCAAGGGAAAATTGAGAATCCCGTCGGTGGAAGCGAGAGATGGAAAGGAAGTCGATTGAAGTATGAAGTGAGTAAAGCTAGTCGGACAAGTCGCACAGATGCGACGGCACCGGTTGGAGGAGGATTCGGTGAACTTGAGATGGATGAGGAGTTCGTGGAGAAGACGAGATTGGGAAATACAGGTCAGCTGTCTCGCTCTACAAGTTATCTAGAAGTGAAGCTTGACTGACGTACTAAATTTCTCGATAGTCGACAACGATGCTACACCTCGCGCTTCTCGAACCCGTACCGCCTCTCGCGAGAAGGAAGAAATTTCCGAAACCTCCCTCGTCCTCTCTTCCTTCGATTCGATTTCTCCCGCCCACGCTCGATCGGCCGCTAACAACTCTCGCTCCCGGACGTTCTCCCGTACTCCCGGATCGAGGAACGCGACGTTCTTGACGGAATGCTCGTTTGGAGTTTCGCATGATCGACTGTTGCAGTTCATCACAGACGTCGAACCTTTCGAACCTGACTGGGAGGGACTCTCGAGCATTGATTTGAGTGGGAGGAAGGCAGAGAGCGTCGTGAGGTTGAAGGAGTTCTTGCCGAAACTCGATGAAGTCAATTTGTGCGTGTTTAACCTACTCCATCACCAGACACCGAGCTGACCGCCTCTCGGATTGACAGGAACAACAACGAGATCTCTTACCTGACTGGGATCCCCTCGACTTTACGGACTCTCCTAATCGCCTCGAATCGTCTCACGAGTCTAACTTCTTTCCATCACCTTCACAACCTCGAACGACTCGACCTCAGCAACAACCAACTCGATTCAGTCGAACATTTATCCGCTCTACGTCACTTGCGAGACCTCAAGGCGGATGGGAATCAGATTTCGAGCATTGAAGGACTGGGCGAGTTGGATGGGTTGGTGAGATTGAGCTTGAAAGGGAATCAGCTTGGAGGAGAGATCGATTTCACGAGAACGAAATGGTCAGTCATCAGAATCTCCTTGTTCTGGTGAACTGGCGGAGCTGACGGTCTTGCTCGAGCAGGTCGAGACTCGAAACTCTCGTGTTGTCGAGGAACAACTTGTCGAGTCTTCGTGGGCTCGAAACCCTGGAATCCCTCGTTTCCCTCAATCTAGGTGAGTGGAGAACAGTATAGGTTGATCAGGAGTCTTAAACTTACAAGTTTCTTCCATCTGCGCAGATCACAACGCTCTCACCGAATTCGCACCAACCAAACCGAATTCCCGTCTTCGCATCTTGCGCCTCTGCAACAACCCAATATCTCGATTGGACGTCTCCTTCGCCCCGAAGCTTCGTACGATCTACGTCGATTCGGCTCGTCTCGGACTCGTCGAAGGAACTGAAGGACTCCGCAAGCTTGAAAACCTGAGTCTCCGGGATCAGTCTGGAGGAGCTCTGTAAGCCCCTACCACCTCGATGAACGCGCTAGTGTAGCTTGACTGACTCCCCGTTGATGACAGAACTCTCGCGATGCCTACAATCCGAGATGTCAAACGACTTTACCTGTCCGGAAACCCTTTGCCTTCCAGTTTCCCTTCCGAGAAATTCTTCAACTTGACCTACCTCGAACTCGCCATGTGTCAACTCACTGCTCTCCCCTTCGATCTCGCAAGTCTCGTTCCGAACGTTCGAACGCTCAACCTCGATTTCAATTTCCTCGAAAGTCTCGAACCTCTTTCGGGCTTGACGAGACTAGGGAAGTTGAGCGTCGTCGGTGCGAGGTTGGGGAAAGTGAGACCGGTCGTCAAGGTCCTCGAGTCGCTGGTCGAGCTCGAATCTCTCGATATGAGGTGAGAAGTCGGGGTTGTCAGCCTTTTCGTCGATCAGAGCTAACCGGCTCGATTTCCTACTGTAGAATGAATCCAATCACTCTAGCATTCTATCCACCACTCGGCCCTTCAACGGAAACCCTCCTCCCCTCACATCGCGAACACCAAATCCTTCATCCTGATTCACTCCCCTCTTCTTCCTCCTCTCTTACGTCGACCTCCCTTCAAACACCGACAGACTTTGCGGCTCTCGACACGAAGTTCCGTAAAGCCCTTCCAGACGAATGGTACTTTAAACGAAGTGCTTATCGAGCAGCTCTCATGCAAGCCGTTCCGCCTATAATCAAACTCGACGGGATCGACTGTACGAGGGAACGAAAGAAGTTGCGGAAAGTAGTCGAGAATCTAAAGGATCGTGCTTAGGCTTAGCGCAAACGAAGTTTCGTAGTTGTTTCCTGATTTTCGTCTTTCTTGTGTATCTGCCTTGTTTTAACAGTTGATTGATTGATATTCGATATCTTTTGAGCACTCCGTGCGCTGATATGCTTTCGTAAAGGCCTCGAGGAGAGTAGAGTAGAGTTGTGATCTATGCATTACGAGTTTTACAAAGTATCTAAAGTTCCCCTCCTCTTCTCTTCAATCGAGTCCTTCTTCGACAGTCGCTCCTGGTGTAGCGTAATCGCTCATGAAGAAGTCTTCCACTCTCAACGGTCGAATATCAAATTTCTACGACATTTCCCCAAGGCATGAGCGAATTGTTCGCGAAAGAGAGAACGGAGAGGGAACGCACGTTATCCTTGACTTGCGCAAAATCGATTCCGCCATCTAGTCCAACTTTTGTTCGCATGAATTCTCGAACGGGAACCTAATCAACAAGATGAGACGGATCAGAATAATGTAGCGACAATTGAGAGAGACAGGGTGCGACGGGACTGACCATAGCTGCATTTCGACCTAAATATGCACGAGACGAGACGGGGATCAGTACGAGGTCGATTCTGAAAAGAGAGAGGGAAGGTAACTGACAAGACTCCTTTAAATCCGAGCCCGAAAGACCGTCGGTTCTCCTCACGAGATCTTCCATATTGAACCCAGGATCGACATTCAAATCTTTCAACATCTACACTCGCCTTTTTCGCAGTCAATTTGAATGCCCATCGAAATTTGCGATAGAAAGTGAACGCACGAGAGTCAAAATATTCCTCCTCTGACCAGCATCTGGTAATTTAATAGAAAACCGTTTTGGCATCCTCCTCAAGATCGCAGAATCAATATCGTTTGGTCGATTCGTTGCTCCTAGAACTAGGATTCGTGTATCGTTTCCAGTTGTTAGACCGTCCCATAACGTCATGAACTCCGCTTTCCTGTCGATTTAGCACTGTCATCAGTCGGACTACTACGAGCTTCAAGAGAGGGATGGAGAGCGTACATCATTCCAGTCACTTCATGATCGTTTCTACTCCGTTCGCGGAGGAACGAATCAATCTCGTCGATGAAGATGATCGAGGGTTGAAGTTTGCGAGCGAGCGAGAACAACGCAGCGACGAGTTTGTTCGATTCTCCGAACCTGCACGATCGAGAGCGAGCCGTTAGTAGACGAACGAACGAGAGAGGGGGAAAGGGTTTGACGGAGACTCGCCATTTGTCGGTCAGGGTTGAGACCTTCATGTTGATGAAAGTTGCTCCTGACTCCTTTGCGAGTGCCTGGGAGCGACGAGAAGCCAGAGTCAGTTCGACGTCGAGTGAACTGAGGGACTCGAGAAGTCGTGACTCACTTTCGCCAACATTGTCTTTCCACAACCAGGAGGACCATACAACAGCACTCCTTTCGGTGCTCCAAACAATCCCGCTGAAGACTCAAACAACTGAGGGTAAACGAGGGGGAAAATGACTGCTTCCCTCAACTGCGAAATGATCGGATCCAATCCTCCGACATCTGTACTCCTCGAACAAGGCAAGTCAGCTCGTCGCCTCCTTGAGTGGTGGTCCGAGTCGTACCTTTGAAAGTCACGTTGATATCCTCTGCAGCAACCACCTCACTCGCGATTTGTTCCTCATGTTCGTTCAGTTCCAAACTCGCCAAATCGACTCCTAGTTTCCCCAACGCTTCTTTCGATTTAGATTTCGCTTCTTTACGTTTCCCCTTCTGCGGATCCATTTGGCCCATGATAGCCTGAGACGAGACGAGACAGAAGAGAGAGAGGACGTCAGTCAAGAATGATAGGGAGGATGTGAAGAGAGAGAGAGGGGAACGAACTTTGAAGGCATAGTAGAAGGCTACTTGGGATAAGGCAAATATACCGGCATCGAGGATTAACTTCTTCGTCCTGTTGTTGGAGACGGGAGAGGTTTCATCATTTTGGAACAGAGGAGAGTCGAGAATCGGATAGAACGGGAGCGGAATGGATCAGAATGGTGAGTGAGATCATTCAGAGGTACCACGAGATGGCTGGAGACTCACTGTGCAGACGGAGCCATGGTCGATCAATTGCCGGAGCAAAGAGCGAAACTTGGTGAAATCTTCGCGCTTGAAGTCGACCAAATTTCTCTCGGTTTCGCCCTATTGAATCTTACGCCGCGAACTGCTCCGGTGGGAACATTGGGAGGAGCGCAAGGAAGGAGCGAAGATGTCGAAACATCGCGGCGAAACCTGCCTTCTCAGCTTCGACATCCTCTGGTGCTTCGTGTCGTCCCCTGCAGCCGGATTCTCTTTCGCAAACCACCATGTCGAAGTATCACACTGGCAAAATCCACCCTGGTATCCGAAGAAGCGCGTCCAGCATAAGGCCAGTCAAGAACTTCAAGAAACGAGAACTTTTCTCGAAGCTGTGAGTGGCGATTCTGGGTGTCAGAGCCACTCGTCGGCGAAGACTTTGACCCACGCTCCTAGGAGTATGGTCTTCGAAGACCAGCAGCTACAGGAGAAGCCGAGTCTTGCGGGTCTGAAGCCACCGCCCGAACCTTTTTTGCAACGCCCAAAAGTTCGAGCTCAGTTCCACTGCGTTGTTGTTCTGCGCGACTTCGAGAGTGGCTGTCGCAGTACGAACAAAACAAGGTAGCGTGTCTGGGATCGGCCACGACTAAGACGAACTTGCAGGAAAGAAAGCGACGGAGAAAAAGCGGAGAGAGCTCGAACTCGAAAGTTTACTTCAGTCGTACAGTAAGCGTCGCAAAAGTCGCGAGTCCCGGTGGCCGACCACAGTAGATGCCATATTTTGTGTCGAGCTCGGAGGTGTCGCCGGCCGTACGCCTTGAACCCCTTGACGAAACGGCGAAAACGAGAAACTCCGAGTCGAAGTTGAGCTCAAATTGTCAGAACGTCGAAATTCGCCTCCTTTTGTCAGCGTGCTAGAGAGAACGTTCGAGAAACGAGGGTGCAAGTACCTCGCGACTACAGTACACGAACCTTACGACAAGTGG
The DNA here is from genome assembly GCF_050403485.1 of Sporobolomyces salmoneus. Lineage (NCBI taxonomy): Eukaryota > Fungi > Basidiomycota > Microbotryomycetes > Sporidiobolales > Sporidiobolaceae > Sporobolomyces > Sporobolomyces salmoneus. The sequence continues at coordinate 6,309 of NW_027481092.1, forward strand.
GCAAGGTCAAAGGGCTTATTTTTCGCGCGAACTTGAAGAGTTTCCGGGGTAGGGTTTTTTGAATCTAGCTTTGCTGCTGTTTGTTTGGCAGCTCTTTACCCTCGACCGCAACATCTACACAGACGACCCATCTGAGCAGGACAGAGCAAACGAAGAGGTGGGAAAGTGATCGACATTGAAGAGGAGAAACGACGAAACGCACCTCGTCAGCCCACCACCCTCACCTCTCATAGTTCTTCTACACCCTCCGATACCCTCCACAGATGGAGGTCGACCATGCACTAGGAGGAGGAGGACCGTCGACCGAGTACTATGAAGATTTCGATTCATCAGAAGATCATTCGTCTCCCTCGACCGCATCTGACTCTGCCTACAGTGCGACCTCACATCCAGAGTGGGCATTAGACCTAGGATTATCGATACCGACTCTCCACCAAGGGAACTGGACTCACAATAGTCCGTTTAAAGCCGCGCCTTCCTTCACGCATACATCGACGTCCTCATCAAATTACTGGAACAACCACTCGAATGGAATAGAGCAATACAAGATGAATGAAACAGAACCAGTAGAGATCAAGCCGAGGGGGAAGGAAGATCGGGAGGATGAGCCAAGGGATGACACCTCACTCGTTCGAGCTGGTTCAAGGAGGAGTATAGAGATGGAGTTCGATGATATGATTAACGAGGACTCCTGTGGGTAAGTGAACAGCTCTTCATCCCCTGCGAACCGTTCAACACCCTGTCCTCCTCGGCGCATTTTCGAACTCTATTTCGCCTTGCACTCCGCGGTTCTCTCTCGGAGGCGAGGTCTGTGTAGATGATCAGTTGACTTGAGCTGATGACGCCTTCCTTCGCCCCTTGTCTCCCCTCTTTCCTTGTTCCGACCGCAGACCTTCAACTGGGAATTCACCCCTTTCTCTTCATTCTCATTCACCGACAATGCCAGCAACACGACCTCAACAACAACAGCAGCAGTTCCCAGTCTCTTACTCGCATATCAGCATGCCAGCCATCGCGACTTCCCCTCCAGCACAACCTCATTCTTACCTCGCCTCTGCCGGTTTAGCCCTTCAACTCCCTCCCCCTTCTTCCCTTCCTCCTCTTGACAACGGAGGTGGAGGAATTGCTCCTTCTCTCACGGGTGGTCAACCGACGCCCCCTCTCGGCTCACCGATTACCCACCTCTTGCCGGAGATTCCCGAATCGAAACCCATCTCGACGGAAGAATCTTCTTTAACTCCCGCTCCTCCACCTTCGACTCGCCCGACTAGAGAACGGAGAACGAGCGCACGAGCTAGTGGACTCACGAGAAGCGCGACTCATTCCGCTTCCTCATCTCGCGAACGAACTCAAGTCAACTCGAATCTTCCCGTCGAACCTTCCTCGTCATCGACTGTGGTCGTTCCCGGGTCTGGAATCAACCTTGTTTCTCGTGAAGCGGTTCAAGTGACGCAACTTATCCCGAATCAATCGAACCCTCCCGTCTCGAACCTGACCGGTTCAGGCGCTTCCTCCTCTTCCTCTTTCACTCCTCCCGTCAAACTTCTCGTCCTCGGTGTCCCGACTCATGGTGCAAAATCTCGAGTTGAAACCCAAATCAAAATCAGTCTCAGTTTGGTTCGACCTCTCGGAGGAGGAGGAATCAAACGTGAAGGAAGTTCTTCTTCTTCTTCTTCGGATTGGGCAGAGAATTTGATCAATGAGGAAGGATCGATCGATTCAGCAGTAGCCCCTAACGAGTTGGAGAGGATTGGAAGTTGGAGTCATATTCGAATTCCGAGGTATCTCGCTTTGAAGAGTCGAACGAAAGAGGATGGGAAACCTACGATCGGGAAAAAGGTTGTCAATCCAGGTCAGTCTCCCCCTCGCTCATCATCTCTCCGTTTGTTACCGCGCTTGACTGACGATACGTCGAAACAGGGCCTCCTCCACCAGTCGAGAACACTCTCGTACTCGACGTCGCCGTCGTTCGAGCTTCCGACCCTTCTTCCCAAATCTTCATCTGTACAAACTGTCGAGCGCGAGAACTGAAACGTTCACTTCGAAAGAAGGATCCGAAAGGGAAATCGGCACCTCCACCACCGGTTCTACCGATCGAGGATATGGGAGACAAGGACGAAGAAGAGGAAAAGAGAAAAGTTGTCGTGTTCAATTCGCCGGAATACGTAGACTTTGGAACGGGAGAGTGCGTACTTCCTACGAGGGTCACTTGTTATTGTCGTCATCACAAGGAGAAGAAGGGATTCTGGTGAGTTTTCCTTTCTTTAAGTTCTTTCATCCGACTCGTAGACTGATCTCCTGTAAATCCCTTCAGCGTCACCTACTCGCTTCGGGATCATCTCGACAACATCGTCGCTTCGGGAATGACTCCTCCGATCATGATTACCGACGATCACAAAACGAGTGTCGCGAAACAAGCTCAAACCGCCGCTACCGCTCAATCGACTTCCGCCTCCTCCATTAACGGTGTCGAATCGAAACGTAAAGCTCCTAGCAAGGTCTCACCTCCCTCATCGAAATCTACCATCAAGAAAGAAAAAGCCGTCGCGACCAGTTCGACCTCAACGAGAAGTCGACGAACTGGAGGAAGGTCGAGAAGAGGAGCGAGTGAAAGTACCGACGCGACGGGAGGAGAAGACGAAGTCGAACCGGCGAGCAAGAAAGCGAAACCTTACGATGTCGACGCGAGACCGAAGAAACGACAATCACCCGGCGCTTCTCGACATTCTCCCGCTTTCGCCATGACTCCCCTTCACTCTGCTCCAACTACCACGAGTCAAAATGGGTTTGTACCACCTGCTCCACCTCTTGCGACCGGCAACTCGACGACGAGTCCTCTTCCGAATTATGGACAAACCTCTCGAGGCGCTTCTCCCGTTTCTCAGTACTCGAATCATGGCTCGTTCGCCTCTTCGGCCCTCGGCCTGGATGGAGTCAACGGAAACGGAGGAGGAGGAGATGCGATTATGAACGATTCGATTCCCGAAGTTCGATCACCCGCCTTTATCCCTCCCGCTTCCTTCTCTCCTCGTCATTCGATTTCGACCGAATCTTCCCTTCCTCCGCAACATCAATCTCACAACCTCTTCGATTGGCGTTCAACTGGAGGTAATTCGACGATTTCGACTCCTCCTCTTTCTCCCGGCGCGACTACTCCTTCCGTTCACAACGAGAATTACAACTCTCTCTTCGGTTCCTTCCCTTCTCCCGTCGATCCTCAGCAGCAACAACAACATCACATCCATCACGCACCTCCTCCCGTTTCTTCGATCCCTTCTTTCGCGATCCCTGCGACCGAACCTCTTCAAAGTCTTACGAGTACCTGGGCGTTCCAACAAGCTCTCCAACAACAACAACAAGAGATCGCCGCTTCGATGCCACCTCCTCGAATCAATCGACTCATTCCAGGAGAAGGACCCGTTTCAGGAGGAATCGAAGTGACGATCTTGGGAGAGAATTTCGTTCGAGATTTGACTTGTCTCTTCGGAGATTCCGGTGCCGTTTCGACTCATTTCTGGTCGACCAACACTCTCGTCTGCGTCCTACCTCCTTCGGCGAATCCAGGACCCGTCTTTGTCGGGATGAAAGGAGTTTTACACAACCCGGAACAAGGAGGTCTCCCACTCTTTACATACAAGGATAATTCGGATCGAAACTTGCTCGAACTCGCTCTACAAGTCGTCGGACTCAAGATGACGGGTCGACTCGAAGATGCGAGTGCAGTCGCGATGCGAATCGTCGGGAACAGTCCTCAAGGAGGAGGAGGAAGTGGTTCTCAATCGATCGCGGGCGCACCGAACGGTTCAACTGCAGCTCAAGACACAGCGACTCTCGCTGCGACCCTCAACGCGGCAGCGACGTCGGCCTACGCCACTCCCCTCTCTTCTCGTCCTTCGTCGAGACGAACTTCGTTCAGTACGAACAGTCCCGCTTCGACTTCGGTTCCAGTTCTCGCTTCGACAGAGACTCGCAACTTTGAAGGAATCGTCATCAAATTCCTCTCTTTACTCGATCTCGATCCTTCCCTCCTTCCCGGTGCTGCACCTTCTCTCCCTTCTGCTTCTCCTCCGATCTCTCAACCCGACGCTCAACAACACACCCTTCTCCACCTCGCGACCGTTCTTGGATTCCATCGACTCGTCGCGTTCCTTCTCGCTCGAGGAATCGATTTCGACGCTGCCGATAGAAACGGCTACACCGCTCTTCACTTCGCCGCTCTCTACGGTCGAGTCGCGATCGCGCGTCAGCTTCTCGACGCTGGAGCCGACGTTGCGCTCAAAACATTCGCAGGGAAGACTGCGATAGAAATCGCTCAAGACCGGGACGACGTCGATGTTGAAGAACTCCTCCTTCGCTCTGCACCCTCAACGAACTCCCTCGAACAAGTCACTCCTCGAATTTCGTCCCGAAGACCTCTGCTCAGCTTCTCTCCAGCTTCTTACTCGAGACCGACTTCATTGTACGGCGACAGCGAAGACGAGGAATCTTTCGATAACGAGAACGAGATCTCCGAGATCGATGGATCGAGTGAAGAAGGTGAACAGAGTGATTGGTCTTTGCGAGAAGAGAGCGAAAGGGAGGAATCGAGTGATTGGCCGACGGAGAGTGACGAAGAGTCAGACGCGGAGGTAGAAAAAGAGGAGGAAGACGAGATCACTCATGATCGTCCGGCGAGATCGAGAAATGCTTCGACGATCTCGTTGCATTACCTCCTCGAAGCTGAAGCGGAGGAAAACGAGAAATCAGTCAAGACCGTTTCTTTCGGAGGTAAGCTCTGTCTCTTATCGATGCTTTGTTGAAGAGGGATTCTGACTAATTGTTTCTTCGATGTACAGACTCGGAGACTGTCGACGCTGTTCCTTCGACTCCCAAGCCTTCGCCTTCGACCTCGTCCTCGTGGCTCTCGAAAAAGTTGAAACCGACTGTTCAACCCGGACTCGACAAGCTTCAACCTTTGGCCGGAGGAGTGACGAACGCGTGGGAGAAAGCGAAAGCGAACCGATTCGCGCTTCCTCAAATGCACATGCCTGAACTCGCGACTTTCCCCGCTATGCCCGCCGCTCTCACTCGTCGTCGTCGAAGTGGAGTCGCGAACAACAGTGCTGGAGAAGAAACCGACGCAGGCGAAGAATCGGGTTGGGAGGGAGCTTCGAGACATTGGCGAGCTCTCTACTCTGGTCAATGGTGGCACAAGACTACTCCTTCTTCACCTCCTCCTCAGTACACTCCCTCCGACTCGCTCTACCTCCCGAACTCGACCGATCCCGATGAGAAAGTTCAACCCTCGGCGTCGTCTCCCTCTTCTTCGACGTGTCTCGCGACTCGCGCGCTCTCGACCCAGAAGCTCTCGAGGAGGAGTCGACGCAAGTTGAGTGTCGTATCGGATGACACGGACGATACTGCCTCGATCGCTGCGAGTGAATTTGAAGAAATTAAACACGACGGAAACGACCGTATGCTGTGGTTCTTCTGGATCCCTGTACTTCTCTGTGAGTTATCTCCATTCTCTGCAATCGACTGATTGACTGACTAACTCTTGCTCGTTGGCAGTTGTTTTGACTTTCGCCTATCTCAATTTCCAAGTTTACCTCACTCCGGTCCTCGAGACTCTCGCCGATACCATTCTGCCTCAACCTCTCGCCAACTGGTTCACTTGATACCTTTCCTGTTCTCGATTTCTCTTTTCGTCCCCATCTTGTTCGCTTACACGTTATTTTAATGCTCTCGTTTTGTCGCTCTTCTTCGCTCGCTCGAGGCTACCCTTGTCATTCTCTTTGTCTTTCTCCTGTATTGATTGCACTCACTGCTACCGTAATCGAGCACGCTTGGATATTCCCCTTGACCTGAGTCGACCCCGTCTCTCAAATTCGCAAGGGTCGCATTTTCGAGCGTTCAGATTTCGCTTCTCTGCAAGACGTACGGTGCTGACACGGGGAAGAGTGCTTGGTCGTACACGACAGTACTGCAGGTCTTCTTGCCGTGTTATTCGCTTGAACGCATCGAGACTCGAAGAGAGGAAAAAGAAGTCAAGTTTCCAACGGCTCGCAAAGCCAGGACAAAAACTCTGTTTCATGCTCTATCAACCGTAGCTCAATCCGCCTCACGCCTCCCAGCTGAGTGGCTGCCGAAGACTTCGATACCAAAGTGCCAACCTAGAGAGGACGATGGGTCAAAAAACCCTTTCATACTCAAAGTAGAGGTTCTTCCGACGCCCGTCATCTCTAGTCTTGCACTCGGCCATCGAAGTTTCCAGCAACCACTCCATACTTCGAGGAAAGTTGAGGAGTCGTCATCGAGTCGGGTTGAGCATTGACTCTTCGTTCGCGAGAGGAGCTGAAAGAGATAGGTTGAAAATCCTCGATCTCTCGCACCACTTGGAACTCGCACGCAGGCCCCTCCTCTCTCGAGGTTCAAGCCTGGAGTCGAGTCCAGCAGGTACGCGTATATCGAGGACCTCGAACCTACTTCGATCAACTCCTCCTTTCGAACGAGTCGGAGAGCTAAACGAGATAGGTTCTTCGTTCAGATGCGATCCCGCTTCAAGCACTCAGCAGTAAGGCCTGTCACTCCGAATCGAGAAGCAGGTCCTTCTGAAGAGATTGCCGTGAAGCGGGAACACCTCCGAACTGAGAACCTATTTCGCTTACCTCTCTCGATAGCGAGTCGAATTCGAGGTCGAGATCGAAGGAGTGAGAGCGTGGGAAGATATGGAGCTAAGAGAGATAGGTGAGCCGAGAAGAAGGACTCGCTTCGCAACCGGGACGGCCGACAACGAGGTCTTTGCGTTGAAAGCAAAGCTCGTTATGAGCACGCCCAGTGCGAAGCGACTTCTTCGTTGCGATTCACCTATTTCGCTTAACTCCCTCGATGGCGAGAGCTGGTCGATGTCGGAGGCGGAAGGAGTGGGAAAGTGGCTCGATCGAGGGTTTGCTGCTGACAAAAGGGCGAAAGTATCAGCTCGATTCTCGAAAACACTCCTCCGAAAAGGCTCTGCACGCTCCACAAACGACTCCTACGTCGATCCACTCACTTATGGAAGGTTCAAAGATTCGCAAAGGATTACAGCTGAGGAAAAGTGAAAGATCGAAGTCAGCGATAACCGTGCTGAGTTCGACAAGCGAGGAACGGACTTACGTCTTTGAACCTCCGACTTCCCCTCAAGATCACGATCAATCAGCTAACTATGCGTCGAGGGATCGAGGTCGGTAGATGTGGAGAACGGAGTCGAGTTGGTTCGTAAAAGAGCTGAATGAGATGAGTTCGCAAGTGCGGAACCCTCGCCGCGATGGGAACATCAGGCAAGGGTCTTCTCTCGAGCGGCTTTACGTGTGAAGCTGTATCGATCGAAAAGCTACCCTACGTTTGAGTCCCATGGCGGCGAGTATGCTTCGCAAAGCCGAACCCATTTCATCCAATTCCTTCGCTTCGAGAGCTGGACACGATAGGTGAACGAGTGTTGAGACCGCATTCTGGACAGTGGATCGGGAGGGCACTGTTCTCCTGTAGCGGAGACAGTACACCTCCAATACCATGCTGATCAGAACGCGATTTGGAACATTCGTTCACCTATTTTGCCCAACTTTCGACCACGACGAAGCAGCTTTCGAATTGGCGAGGGAGAGGGTGTGAAGGAGCTAAGAGAGACAGGTGACGAACCTCCAGAAGTCGCGCTCGAGGAAGATACCGGCCTTACGAGGTCCGAGCACTAGAAAGAGTACTGCGAGACCTCGTCGAGCTCTACCATCAACGAGCACAAGATCCAGAGGTAGGCACCTGTTTCGCTTACCTCCCCGGAAGATTGAAGGGGAAGTGTCGATGGGAAAGTGATGAATCGGGAAGCAAGAGACGTTTGTGAGGCTCCCGCTTTTTGTATCGGAATTCACCGCGGACTGACACCGGAGCTCGTTCCCCTTTCGTAAGAGACGATCTGAGCGCACGTGTTCTCTACTCTGATTGGGCAAGGCGAAGCTGTTGATTTCGAACGAGGAGAGGAAAGGGTCAGCTCGATTTCGCGAATTGCAGATGAAGAAAAAAGCGCGTGCAGAGCTTGCTGCGTTCGTTCACTCACTTACTCAAGTCTGAACGACTGGATAGGATCTCGAAGATGGAGACCTCGAACGGAGTCAACATCGTACAGAGCAAAGAATATCGGGACTCTCCTTTGATTTCTCTCTGAGACCTCGCCTGCCAGCCCCACTATCTGCCTTAGGTGAAAGTCACAACATGCGTAGTCATCTCATTGAGCCAACCACGAAGTCAATTTCTTCTTCTTCTTCTCCTGTTTCTGCTGTTTAAACTTTTCCACCTGTTTCGAACTCGGTCGTTTCCTCGCTCCTTCCGCCTCCCCGGTCTCATCTTCCCCTGTCCGTTTGAGACCTTTTCCTTCGAGTTGTTGCTCCCATCCTTTCACTGCATAGAAACCAATCACGATAGCAAGACAGGTCAGTATAGAATTGAAAACCAGAGTCGAGAGTGAAAGAAGACTGACCATCATAATACGCTTCCTGTTGTCTATGACTCCTCTGATAATCCGAGATTCGATCCGGAGTGAACTTCGGATCCACCTGGAACCTTCCAGTTCGTGCGTTGAACCTCGCCGCTTGCGTCGCCATCGAACTCCCACTCCCACTCGCTCTCGCGGCAGAAGGGTCCAACCAAGCTAGTTCTGGATCGATCGGAGGTGGTGCATCGGAGGGTTCTGAGGGAAGAGGAGGTTGAGAGGTCGATGCAGTCGAGGGTTCATTCGAGGTTGAAGGATCCGCAGAAGATGAGGAAGTGCTGGATGTCTGTCGAGGGTTCTCCCAGGTCGTTTGATTCGTTTTCGAGTTCCAGAAGTACCATGCGTTCGCTCTGTCAGACCGGTACAGTCATCAGCGATCGAGAGGGATGGATGATCGCTAGAGGGGAAACTGACTCTGGTGAGAAGACTGCCTGCCATGGGTCTTCCTCGTTATCCTTCTCCTCTGTTCCTGTCGCAGTCTCTACCGCCTTCCTACTTGTTGTTTCCTGCTCTTCCTCGTTCCCAGCTTGATCGGGAGTGTCGGACGATAGATTCGGTTCAGACGTATTGGGCTGTTTATCGACTGCTTCAGGCTCTGGTGTAGGGTCCTTGGATGACATCTCGAGCGGTAGGGAGATGATACGAGTGGGTGAGCAGTCAAGAGACGGGAAAAGAGATGAAACGGGAACGACGAATCCTCCTTCCCCTCTACCGACTCCTTCCAACTGTAATCGCCTTTACGACCGACATAGACCACCTAGATCCGGCTCCAGCAACGCAGAACAATCGCAATTACGCGCTTCCCGGATCGAATCGGCTCATTACTTGGGGGGTCCTCGCTAGCTCCTCCTCCTTCGCCATCTCTTGCCCGGGAAGAGCGAAACCATGTCGAGAGCAACACTGGAAGATGTACAGGAGGAGTCGGATCAGGCGACTCCCTTAAAGAGTGGGATGAAGCACAGTCGCGAACATTCGAGGATCCACGCTCGTAACTTGTCAGAGTTCTTCCCTAGACCCGGTCAATCACCTGGAAGAGGTTACGGAGGTACCTACGAGGACCCACACTCGAGATCGATCGATTCTCCTTCGCGCACGACCGACATCTCTTCTCCGGCAGCAGGAGGAGGGGGAACTCCTACATCTCCCAGAGCTCAAAACCGTCGAGGACACCATCATCGACATTCAGTCTCTCACAATCTATTCCCATTCCTCGACCCTTCCTCTCCCGGGTCGCAATCGAACGCTTCTTTCTCCGCCGCATCTCCTACAAAACCTCCTTTCCATTCCCTTTCCTCCCCCTCCGCTTCCGCTTCAGAGCCTTTCCTTGCCGCCTCGCATTCCTCCTTCCGTCAACGCTTCGGTTTCCTCCCTCTCATCCTCCAACTCCCCCTCTATTCCCTCCTGAGACTCCCGTTCCCTTCCTCTCAATTCGCCCTCTTGATCGCTTTCACCCAAATGTCCCTAGGTGCGACTCTCTGGATCCAGGGGCAAGCGGGAGAGAGTCTATCGGTAACTGGTCTAGGATATTTGGTCGTGTTTGATGGGCTGGGGACGATTTCGAAAATCGTTCTGGGGAACGGAGGCGGATTGGATCAGTGGAGAATCGAGATGGGGAGAACTTCGACGGGAGAGAATCTACAACAACCTTATGGGTGCGAGCTCCACTTCTCCTTCTGCGTGGGCCGTAATGAAACTGACGATTTTTTCGAGTAGATTGGTTCGATTATCGACTTTATCACATTTCTCCCAAGCGATCTATCTACTTTTCTCGGCAGTTTACGTCTGTAAAGAATCTATCGAACATGTGCTTCTCCTACATGGTCCTTTGGAAGATGGAACAGATGGAGGAGGCCACGGATCGGGACATGGAGGAGTCGGTCACGGAGAGGGCCGGACGGGTGGTGGAGCGACTAGTCATGCGGGAGGAATCGAACCGTGAGTGTTTGCTTCGTCAGCTTCTGTTCTACTGCACGATCTGATGAACCATTCCCTTTCACAGAATCGACTTTCCCGTAGTCGTTTTGATCCTATCTGCGATCCTCGCTATCGTCTCGTCCGTTTGTTTCCAAACACATGCGGAACTAGCTCGGGAGGTACAAGCGGCGACGACAACAACGACAGAGTCTCGAGCGAAAGGGAAAGGAGATGGATCGAGAATGAAGACTGTGTTGAACCCGTTCACAGTCACGGTAGCAGGTTTTGGGATCGCTTTGACTTGCGCTGCTCTCGTACTTCCTCCGTGAGTTCTCACAATGTTCTCTTTGTTTCAGTTCGAGCCCGCTGATCTCTGATTTCGTGTTAGAGCGCAACTTTCGACGCTCGACAAGATTCTCTCACTCCTCGTCTCGCTCTCGATGTTCTACATCGCATACCCAGCAGCTCAATCAACCGGTAAAGTCTTGCTACAAACTTCGCCGGCGAAAGAATCGAAAGAAGCTCGAGGGATCGAGCAAGCTTTCAAAGACGTGGGTTTTGTCCCTTTATCCACAGGGATATAACGCTCTATCTGACCTGTTGAGTTTGTTGATGACCTCAGATCGAGAATCATCCCCTTGTGATATCGATCGAATCACCTCACGTTTGGCAACTTGTCCCCTCCACAACAATTCGAACTCTCCTCTCCTCCTCCTCAATCGATCCTTCTCCTCCGACCACGACTACCGTTGTGACGTTGACGGTACTGGTCAATTCTGGGTTAGGCGAGAAAGAAGTGCTCGAAGTGAGTCGTTGGGTCGAAGTGAGATGTAGGACTGCAGGGAACGTTTCGAATGGGAGTGGTGCGTCGCCGAGAGAGGTTACTGTTGAAGTCAAACGAGCGAAATAGAACACGTAGACGTTTCTCTCCTTGTTGTTATCGAGTTTCATGAGCTTCACGTGCGAATTTGCGCGAAACTTGTGCGACGCTCGAATTTCTCACTTTCTTCCTCTCCTCCTCACAACCTCTGCTCTATACCTCGATCGCACTACCATGACTAAACACGTACGCCTCTGGTCTACCCCACCATCATCGCGCTGCCCTTTGTCGTCTCGCCATTCGCTGACCCTTTTCATCTCTCGTCGCTCTCTCACTTCAACTCGCTCCTCTAGGCCGAATTGACTGGACTGAAGGACCTCCCGGAACGTACCAAGGAAAAGATGCCAATGTCCGTTATCTGCGATTGATCGTTCCCTCCCATCTCTTCCTTGTTCGTCAACTGATCTTCCTTCTTCTTCTGTACTTGGTGGATAGAGCGTCTACAATGGCTACAAAGGAGAAATGTTGAACCCTCTCGCTACCAAAGAAGAGAAAACCGTACGTTCCTCCCTCTCCCTTTGTCGAAACCCACACTTCTCCCCTTGTTTTGTCGCTCATACCTCTTCCTGTGTACCGATCGATGTCTGCGATAGCACGCCCACCACATGATGACTCTGTTCGAGAACGCCCTCGATGCTTACGCTTCAGGACTTCGTGGTACCATCAACAACGTGAGCTTCGACGCATTCTTTCTTCTTCTTCGCTAGAAAGTGACCAGGTTCGATTGTCGCCTTTCCCTTCTTTTCCGCAGCCGTTGGCAAGCGTCGAAGCGAAAGCTGCTGCTGGAGTCAAACTCACCCATCTTCCGGAATGGGGTACTGAGTGATGCACGAATCGCACACAATTGGGGAATCGAAAATTGAGATTGAAAGAAAGACGGTGACAGTTTTGATTGTTCTCTGTACTGAGTGAGGTGTGAAGGACGACAGTTGGTCTCAAGAGTATGGAAATGAAGTAGTTCGAAGTACGTTGCAGTTCTTGACTCGCGAGAAGTTTCGTCAAAAGTGCGCACATAGCTCGAGCAAACGTCCTACCGAGTTTGCTCCAGTCAAAGAAGTGCGCTTCCGCCGAAAGCACTCTCTCTCGCGGGTCCGACGAGGAAGAGCCGAGGGGCAAAAGAACATCGTCAAGCAAAACGCGAATCCTCAACTGCAGAAGCAAAAGAAGAAAGGATTGGAGAGGGAGGGAGTCGAACCCTCTGCCTCTCGCAAGCAGATGAACTGTTTGTGATTCGAGATGCTAAGCGAGCGCTCTACCGATGAGCTACATCCCCGAATTTCGCTTGTTGTGGCATTCATATCTTACATATCAATAGGCAATTGAAACCGCGTACTTGCGAATTCGCTGAGGTGCTTGAATCTCGCAAGAAGTTCTTCCGCGAGGAGTCCCGTTCAGATCGAGGTAGACGCAGACGAAGCCTTCAAGCTTTCTCGTCAACTGCCTTGCCACGGTTCGCAGAGTAGAGAATCTGCGCGTACGCAGAACCCGAAGTCGGAAGATTTTGACGGTCAGAAAAGCTCAAGAAAGACCTACGTAGCTGAGAACTCTCGAGTTGAGCCTGAGAGAGGCATTTAGAAAGGTAAAGATAGGGTTGTCAGCAATTGCAAAGCCACATAGCTTAGACTGGAAAGAGAAGTAAAATAAGAGGGCGTGAGAAAAACGAAACGGGAGGGGAAAATCTCATAAGAGGGAGTACATCGAGGAGCAAAGTATCGAAGGAGAACGAGTCAACGAGAGGAAGTACCGACAACAAGTGGAAAGGGCAAACGAAGGGAATTTCTAAGGTCCAGAAGAGGAAGCATGGGGAGCGAACGTGGGATGGTTCGAAGGTCCTTGAGAACTTCGAGGTAGAAACATCTGCCGTCCGTGTTGATCGTGACCAGCCGAAGAGGGTCGGTAATTCGAAGGTTGTTGTGATTGAGCTTGCATTTGAACGGAGGCGGCGTTTTGAGCGAATTGCGGAGCGGAAGAATTCGGGGGAACGAGTTGGTGATTCGGGTAGATGGGAGGGTGATGTTGGGGCGGAGGTTGATGGGGACCGGAAGGAGGAGGTGCGGCTTCGCGAGCGAGAGCTTGAAGACTCGTGTAGATAAAGGAGACGGCGGGATCAAGGTTTACACCCCATCTTTCGATCGCATTGAGCCGACTCGCAGCCTCGTCGATGTTCCTATTCGATATCGTTTTGTAATCTCGAAGAGAATCCTGCAACGTCTCCCCAAGCCTTTTCACGCTATCGAGGAGACTGCGATGCGACCAAGTAGACACGAGTGAGTCAGCCAAAAGAATATGATACTAGTATACGTGCGAAACTTACTCTTTGAAGTGTTTGGCCTCAGTCTCGGCGAGGACCGCTTTCTCTTTCAGATTTCTGGTGTCTTTCTCGGCGGTGACCGCTTTCGCTTCGGCTGAGTTAATCCGTTTGTCGAGCTTGTTGAATAGTTCGTTGAGCTGCCGTTGAACATGTGTTTGGAATTCTCTGAGAAGCTGTTGCATGATTGGCACGATTTTCGAAACCACCTCCTGCATTTGCGCCGGGTCGAGCTTGGAAGGTTCGACTGATCGCGAGAGGGTGTTTCCTGAGGGTTGTGTCGGAGTCGGGAGTGGAGGGGACGTAGGAGGAGTCGGTTCGGAACGGCGAGTTTCGAGAGAAGATTGGTGAGCGTCGAGCCTCTGGCGTAGTTCCTTGAGTTCGTGTCCGAGTCCTCCCGTCGAGGGGATAGAAGCAGCGGCCGAAGGTTCATCAAGGCGAGCTTTGTACTCTTCGAGCGAACTTGAGAACGTTTTCGAGGACCCTTCGAGCGCGTCGAGTCGGGAGCTGGCGTCAATTCGCTGCGAGGAAGCTTCGAGGGCATCAAGACGAGAACCTGCGTTGAGTTTCGTGACGACGTCCGACAAGGTTTCGATGGCCCGCGCCGTTTCGAGACCAGTCGTTCTGAATCCCTCCAACGTAACTTTGAAGGCTGCCGATTCTTGCTCTCGCTTCGAGTCGAGTTTCTCCACAGCTTGTTTGAGTTCGCCGTTCGTCGAGCGGAGGCCGGCGACGGTATCGGTGAAGTTGTCCCAATCTTTCTCGTTGAAGGCGTCGTCGATCAACGACTTGACTTCTTCGGGTTGAATTGGCTGGATTAACGCGAGAAGGTGCGAATCAACATCGGGCGGACCCAGAGAACGAGAAGGTACTTGACAAACCTGAATCATCGAAACAGTCTTCTACAAGTCGAAAGCGGAATGTCAGCTTCTGATCGACTTTTCGCGGAGTTCGAGACCGTAAGACTCACTCTGAGATCATCGATGTCTTGCTGATGAGTCTTGTCGTCGACTTTGCCTTCCAGCTCGATGCGGAACTCGTCGGCATCAACCTTGGTTGCGAGTTTTTGAGCGAATTCTTCGCGATCCAGTTTCTTCTCGAGCATTTCCGCAACGTTTTTCAGTGATTTCGCGAGTGTAGATTGTTCATCACGTTGCTGCAAGTCATCCGATCGAGATTGTCTGTCAGACGAGCTTGGAGAAAAGGTGAGAGTGAACAAACTTGGACCTCGCCCAGTTCCTCCATGACCGCCGTCAATGCCGTCTCGTTCTCCTCGCTTCGCATCTCCCATTTGCGTCTTTCTCGCTCCGTGTCCGCCTCTGCCGATTCCATAGCCGAAGTCGTCTTCTTCTCGAACTCGCTAATTCTCGTTTCGAGGTTCTTCTTGAGTTCGCTGAGTTCCTCCCCGTGCCGATCCAACCTCTCTTTCACCTTCTTTGTCTCCGTTTCTGCTTTCCTCCCGACGCTCTTGTCTCCGTCCGCCATTCGTTTCAGAGTCTCCTCCTTGTCTTTTGCGATAGACGCGATCTCTTCCTGAGCTGATCGTAATTGTTCCGAAACGGAGCCGACAATTTTCGATAGTTCTTCAATCTTGGCTTTCAGGTCTTTCGTGATTTGAGTCTCTGACAAGTCGGAGATTTCGGAAGGGGCGGGACTTTCGTCAAGTCTGAGTCGTTTCGTTGGTCGTTCGTCTCCTCCGTTCCGATCTGAATCCGCGGCGTTCTTCTTCGGCGATTCAGACGGACTCGCATGTCGAGAGGCTGATCCTTCGCTGTTGGATGTGAATTTGTCGAATCTGAGGGAAAGGTTATTGATTTTTCGGTAAAGCTTCTCGTGCAAAGCTTCGAGCTTGCCGTAGAATTTGGCTTCGAAGGCTCGACGTCCAGCTTTCCATTGTTCTTGAGTGACGAAGTCGGAAGAGTTTGAGATAGAGGAAGGACGAGGATTGGTAGTCGTGTTCGATTCTATCGGAAAATGAGGCCGAGATGACTGACTCGAAGAGGATGCAGCGGAAGATCGGAGGGCAGCGGGTTCGGAAGGGATCGGACGAGAGAGTATAGAAGGATTCGAAGGAGAAGGGCGACGAGGATCGGTGGCGGGTGAAGGACGCGAATTCTGGAGGACAGAAGGAGGTTGAGTGGAAAGGCGAGACTTGGGGGCGACTCCTGGTGTTGCGGTTTCGAGAGATTCGAGCCTTGTGTTGACTAGATCGAGACGTGCCATGAGCCACGAGTTCAAATCTAGCTCCTTGACTGCCCACCAATCTTGGAAGCCTGTGTCAATCGCCGTGACCTTCAATCCGAAAGTTTCCGTTGCCTGAGCAATTTGTTTCGTCGTATCGGCTTCGACTCTGGCAGCGAGCGATTCCAAGAGAGTCTTCCTCGTTAACTTGATTCGTTCGTCGATTAGGGAAACCAAACGTGGTTGTTCCTCCTCCTTGCGCGTTTTGCTCAATTCGAGGATCTGATTTTCGAGTTCCTTTGCCTTCGCTTCACTCTCCGTCAACTTCGACTGGCTCTCCTCGATCATCCTTCTCGATTCTGCTTCTTGCTCCTTGAGATGTTTGATCTCTTCATCTCGAGCTTCCATCATCCTGTCCAGCCTTGCGTTCATTCTTTCCTCCAACGCTTCAAGTTCCCACGAGCTGGGTTTCGAGCAAGGCAGGGGATTCGAAGAGGAATGAGGGGTCGATGAGTCGGAGTTGCGAGAATTGGAAGAAGTTCCGGGTTGACTGATTCCTCGTCGCCTGAACCTCACCCAGCTACTCGGACCTTCAGGAACCGCTGGATCACCGCTATATACCATGAAACTCGTCAGACTGGAGTTCCCGCATAGGGAGAGGATACAGACCTCGACTCACATTGGAATAGCTGCCCGGATTCTGCCCTGCCCTCAAACCGACCCATTCCTCTCTACCTCTGATTCGACGATCTGGCCTTCTTCCTCGACTTCCATTGGATCCTGATCGTCTCCCTCCACCGAAATTTCCTTCTCTTTTCCCTTTCTCCCGTTCCCTGTTCGATCCTCCTCTCGTCCTTGTTCGCCCGTCAACGTCTCGCTACTGTGTCGAGCCCTTTCTTCCGAGTTTCGAGGAGCATCTCGTGCCGGCTTCGAAATGTAGACAGATAATTTGGGATGTTTTGGATTCAATTTTGGATTCGAAGAAGTCGAGTCGGAGGGGTTTCTTGTACTCGGACTGCCTACATCCGTAACCTCTTTCGCTGTACCTTGTCCGATTCGCTTGCGGAAGCTGTTTATGGATGTTGAGGACTCGGCAGAAGTCTGACGGGCACGAGCGGGACCTCCGAACCGTAAACTCGGGTCCGAAGGAGTGATGGCAATCGGTGTGGGTCGGACGGCAGTGTTTCGCTCTGGTATAGAAGGTACAGGAGATAGAGATGGAGTTGTCGATGGGTCTGGAATCGAAAGAGCCGGACGATCTGCTTCTCCTGGCTCCCGGGTCGCGAGAGGTGGGTTCTGTTTCCTAGAAGAGCTCCCTCGTAGACTGGAGGGCAGCCTCGACTTCGAGGTACCGATGATGTTTAAACCTGTTCCGGTTGATGAACTTGAGCCGGCGACGAGCGGTGCAGTCGATGGAGCCTCGGGGCTCGTCATGAGACTGCCAGAATAGGCCTTTGACGCGTCCCAGAGTTGTCGCGGAGTGGAGTCGGAAAGTTGAGTTATGGGAGAAAGCAACGCGAGTGAATTCGACTCTGAGAATGTTTTCGTTCCGCGCGATTCGCTTTCCTCGCATGGCTACGATTTGGCGCTGTTGGCTACTCTCAACGAAGACCAGAATTGAAGAAATGATGCTAATTCTAATACAGGGAGTCTGTATCAAGTCCCGTTTACAGGACTCTTTTTTTGGTGTTTTTTCGGGTTTTCTATTTTTCTACGTCATCTCCGCCTCATCTCCACCTCAACCAGCAAGCGCCTAAGTTCCGTTCAGAGCTCGAGAGCCTTGCGAGCCATCTCGAGAGCACCTGCCTTCGTAGCGTTACCTATAAGAATAATGAATTTTCCGTGAGCTTCACGGCGACCGAGAGAAACGCTGAGAAAAACAGAGTAGAATGGTTGAGACTGACCTCCGATGAATCCAGCGGCGTGGACGAAGACGCAACCATCGATCCCAGTCAACTTGCTCAACTCCTCGTCTCGGACTCCCCTCCAACTGTGTGTCGAATTTCGAATGGAATCAGTAACGAACGCCAATCAATCTCTCATGGTTAATGTCACTCACGCTTCGGGAAGGGCTTTGCGAGATTCGAACGATTCAGGGGTGACGGAAACGGCTTGGACACGGTATTTCGAAGTCTCGGGTTTCGAAGAATCTTCAGGGTACAAAGCGTACAATGGGAGTTCGTCGGCAGGGATCGCGAGGTCTTGTTCGAGGATGTGAAGGTGTTCCTGCTCAGGATCAATCGAGATAGTCCGTCTCAGCTACCTTGCGAGGCAGTCAAGAGAGAAAGAGAGAGACGCACCTTCCAGGGAGCGAATTCGTCGAAAACGAGAACTTTTCCACTCGGGTGAACTTCCTTCCTCTTCTCGACAGCGCGCTTCACGATTTCCCTCGCGGGTAGCCAAGCTTTGTACAAGTAATCCAATCGTTCCAAGAATTCCTTTCCAGCGAGTTGACTCGCTTGATTGAACCTTTCGTCGAGGACTTGATCGTTGTAATCTTCGTTCCAACGAGGGTTCAAATTGCCGATTCGCGAACTGATGTCGGTACGGGAGCGGTACAAGGCGGGTTCGGAAGAGACGTATTGAGTGATTCCGTTGTCGATACCGTCAAACGCTTCGACGAAATCAGAGTACATCTTGAGCCAGAGGGTATCGACCACGGGGGAATCGATAGGTTGACCGATGACCGTCGAGATGACCTCTTTACCGAAATGCCTGAAAGGAACGCGAGAGAGAAAAGTTTTGTCAGTCTGTTGCGACTTTGGCTCGAGACTTCGTCCTTTCCGTACTCACTTGTACACGAGACCGGCACTCGACAACTTCGTCTTGAATCCATGACCAAAGACCTCGTTGAATCCACGTTGGTGGTGGTCGAACCTCAACTTTTCAGCGTCGTATTCTCCTCCAACGTCGACTACAACGGTCGCCTTTGCCCAATCCTCGGGGTTACGAGATCGTACCAATTCGGCACCTGAGTAACGGGGAAGAACCTTGAGGAGGAAGACTGCGAGAGACTCGTCGGCGTGGACTGGAGAAAGGAGGGTCAGAGCGAGTCAGCTGAATACGGGGCAAGAGGACGGAGGAATGGTACTGACAAGTTCCTGAGTGAGTTTGCAAGACGGGACTCGTCTTTGCTTTCTTGAGCTCCGGTTGTTGCGCTTGAGCAGACATTTTGATCGAGGAGTAGATTGAACGGTGAGACGAGGTGAACGGGATAGAGTGACGGGTCGAGACTCTCAAGATACTGTGTAGTCTGGAACACAGTTTGAGATATAGTCGAGGATGGTAAAGATCAAGAGGAAGAGAGATGTTGGAGGAGAGATCGCTTCTTGGTTTCGTACCATCTCGCCTACAAACTCTACACGAACAGACTCGCGCCCAGCCTCTTCAGACTCTCCTACTTCTTCAATACAGCCATCTCCTGCGGCAAGGGCGAAAATTCCCGATTCTGTTTGATCCTTGACCTCGAGTGGTGACGGATCCGGTTCGACGGAGGAGGAGAACGATGGAATGCGGTCAAGAGTATACTTTCACTACTCCTGAACAGTTCTGGGCAGGTAAGCCGATCTCGTTGCCGTCTTCGTCTCCCTTTCTCCCGCTGATAACCCCTCTCTCCTCTCCCTCCTCCCTTGCGCCTATACAGAGCTCGACGACCTCATTGAAGTAGCTCCAGACTCGCGATTGGAAGATCTCGACTATGCATTGCGAAATTATATCGCGTTTCTCTCGAAATTCATGGGTGAGCATTTCCAGCCCTTCCCCTCCTCTGCTTTTCTTTCCCGCTGACCTGTATCGCTTTGTCCGTTAGATGAGTACTTGGCAGCACCAGGAGCTCTCGACCACGCCCTCCTCATGTTACTCGAAGCACCGCTGTTTACGTCTCATCGAGATCGAATGACTTTGAACATTATCGAATCTATCGCCTCTCCCTCTTCGTCCTCTTCGACTCTATTCGTCTCCCTCATGCTCGTACTTCATCTCGGAGAAGTCATCGCCTACCCGACCGGCGCTTTCGATCGATTTCATCCAGCGACGATTCGACATGCGAACGAAAAACGGAAAGAAGACTCAGCAACTACGACGTCAGGAGGGATGGGAGTCACCGTCGGAAGCTCGAAAGTGTTCAGGTTGATGAGGAAGCTGTGGGGACAAGTCGTACCCGTCTTGATGAAGTGGGTCAAGAATGCTGGAGTCGTCGAGGAGAATCACGAGCACGGAATCACTTCGAAAGAGAATCAAGAACCTCTACCGACGAGACTGGTCGATATGCCGGAAGAGGGGTGGGAAGAACGGGTAGGAGTGGCAGCTACGGCAGTCCTGTACGAGGTTTGTAGGGTACAGAAACTATCGCCAGACGAACTCTGTACGTTTCCGACTTTCTCTCGTTTCTCGATCTCTGCGTTCTTATGCTCACCTGCTGCTTCGTTACGTCTAGCCTACTTTACTTTCCCCTTCGTCTCTCACCTCTTCTCGCTCGTCGAACGCACTCGAGACGCCGAAGACGAAACTTTCAATTACACGCTCATCAAACTCCTCATCGCCCTCAACGAGCAATTCATGGTTTCCGCTCTACCCGTGTTACCTCTGGGGAGTCAAGCTCAACTACCACCTCCGATTCTACCTACGAACGCGAAGAAAGAAATGAAACCGATGAGAGGACCGAATTTCGTACTTGAAGTTTTGAAGGAGAAAGGAGATACTTGTAAAACGTTCGGAGAGAACATCATCTTCATCCTGAACAGATCTGGTGAGTCTCTAGCTCAACAGTCTCAGCCTATCGCCGTGTATTGACCTAGTTCGTTACGCCCTAGACGGGACGCCCGACTCGCTTTGCGTTTCTCTCCTCATCCTCAAAGTCCTTTACCTGCTATTCACGACTTCCGGCACACAAGAGTTCTTCTACACCAACGATTTGTGCGTGCTCGTCGATGTCTTCATTCGAGAACTGCACGATTTGGGAGAGGAATCTGAAGGTGTAAGTCCTAAGTTTTCTTCATCTTTCCTCTGTACCGAATATGGTCGCTCACCGTAGTCGGAGTCGTGTAGCTCAAACACACTTACCTACGAGTACTACATCCGTTGATGACCAACACTCAAATGCGACATCATCCTTACAAACGACCAGAACTTCGGAAAATTCTCGAAACCTTGATTCGACCCTCGCTGTATCGAGAAGTCGATCCGACGACAAGAAGACTCGTCGAGAGGAATCTGAGAGGTAGTTGGTGTGCTGGATTGAGGGCTCTGCAAGATCGGGAAAGGTTGAAGGAAACTACCGGGAGTACCTTGAGCGTTGATGCCGTCGCCGTCGCGGAGGAGGGCGATGGGGGACATGATTTGGTCGGAGCAGGAAATATGGGAAAGCGTACGAGACGACCAGCTCCCGTTCGACCGGAGAAACCCTCGCAGACGGTTCTACGACGGAGGAGGTCATTCGACGACGAAGCGGCGACTACTTCGATCGATTACGTCGACTCGCCGTTGTCTCACTCCTCGATCGCTCGATTCAATGGAGGTGACGCTCTTGAAGAAGGAGGAGGAGAATCAGGCCTTCGAAAGGAGGAGAAACAAGCCCTTGTGGATCAAATCGCAAGGTCGTCGATAGAAGGTTCAGCCCCGCCTCAAGCTGTACAGTCATCATACGATTCATGGAGCGCTACCCACAATCTCGGAGATTCAGAGATTGCCGTTGCTTCTCCAATTCAAGCAGACTTCCTGGATCTCCCCTCCTCGGTTCCCTCGATCGAAGCAGGACACGACCTCCTCAACCCCGTCGCTCAACGTTACCTCACCGCCTACAACGTCGACGTCTCCTCCCCATCTTCCTCGAATCGGACACTCGTTCCTCGATCAATGTCAGCTTCGCATCCTCCTCTCCATTCTTCCGATATCACTCCTACCCTTCCCTTGGTCGCCCCTCGACCTCGTTCTACTTCGCTGTCTGTACACTCGACGCATTCCTCGAAACACTTCTACCCTGACGAAGACGCTCCTCCGCTTCCATCCGCCTCGGCATTGCCAGGAGAACTCGCGCTCGGTGCTTCGAACCACCGTCGTCGACGACCGCCCCCACCTCCTGATTCCACAAATCTGTCTTCCGCAAACTCTAGTCGACCGCGAACACCGATCTCGGCTTCAGCATCAGTTGGTGATTTGTCGGAAGGCCATGGAGGAGAACTTTCAAGTCCGAAGCATTCTGCAAGGAGGAGACCCCCACCTCCTCCATCATCGACAGGGACTTCGAGTCCTCGTACTGGATACAGGAATGGTTTCGAAGGTCTCAAAGTCGCTTAGTTCTCTTGTTGTTGTTGTACGAGAAAATCGTTGCATTTCTCTTTTCTTCCTTTTTCCTCGTGTTCCCCATTGGTTTCACCTTGTCGTTAAATTCCTGCTATGTCTACTCGTGCTTCTCGAGGCGCCTTGTCCCTCTGTCCAACTCGAAACCTCACCTGGTTTCATCCTTTCAGCCTATCTAGCTGTGAGCTCTGATCCGTTCTCGCCAATCCTGAGAAACTACTGTGCTGCGATGACAAGTCGAATGGATTGCTCAAGCAGATGGGAGACAACAACTCTTTGCTCAGGCCACTTTTTACGCTGTTTTGCTTATTATACTTGTATGTTTTTTTTTGCGCTGCGCCTTCATGTTGTCGGGGATGTAGCTCATCGGTAGAGCGCTCGCTTAGCATCTCGAATCACAACCAGTTCACCTGCTTGCGAGAGGCAGAGGGTTCGACTCCCTCCCTCTCCAAAACCCTTCTTCTTTTGCTTTTGCCATCGAGGACTCTCGTTTTTGCTTGAACTGGCTGAAGCAGAGTGAATCGCGAGATCGTTCTTTCGCCGTCGTACGAAACAAAACCGAGAGAAAGGTCGTTACCGGCTCTAACACAGGTACTCTACTGTATAATGACCGCACAACGATCACGACGGACCGAAGCTCGAGTTATCCGAGTCAGCACACCAACTGGGTCTTGTCTTGTCTTGTCGCTCGTTTGTCTCGTTCTTTCCTTCCTCTCACTCGATTTCCCGAATCGCTCTCGAACGCTTTTCCTCGAGGTCAACAATGTCAACGACTCCTCAGACCACGACACCCTGCTCAATCTGCGACAAACCCGGAAAGTTCCTCTGTTCAAAGTGCAAACTCGTCAAGTTCTGTTCCGTCAATTGTCAGAAATTGGTGAGTGTCCCCTCCGATCATCAATGTAAACGACAACAGATGACCGACCTCGATCTCGGAGGAACAGCTTCATCCGACTCACAAGCTCCTTTGCGGAAAAGATCCTTTGTTCTTCGCGGTACCACCTCTTTCGAAAGCTGAAGCCCACAAGCTCGACTCGCTTCGTCATATCCCATGGGACGCCGAATCGGAGGAGACGGTACCGCTTTCGGGTGTGCCGCGCGAAATCAAGTTGTTCGAGTTGATTGTCTCGTTAGGGTTGTATCAAGGTGATTGGCAGTAAGTCTATGTCTTCCTGCGCTCTCAGCCAAGGCCTCGGCTCATTCTGTTTGCGAAGAACCCTTCTCTCGAGAATCACTGAAGGAGGAGCGCTCCTCGAGGAACCTCAACTGAGCCTTTGTGTCGCCCTCTGCCGTTCACAACTCCGCGGCCTCAAATCCTTCCCTCCTCAGCTCAATAGCTCCGTTGGCGTCGAAGCCTTCAACGTCTGTTGCCAACAACCGGCCGTCTTTATCCTGTGCTACAACCTCAAGAACCCCTTTCAGCAACTAAACACCCTACTCCGTCGACACCTCGTCTTGGATACGTTTGTTGCCCTCTATTATGGGAGACAACCTGGTCAATCAAGGCGAAGTGATCTTGAAGACTCGAAGAAAGGGCAACAGCTTGCATTCGCCCGTTTCTACGAAGAACTCCGAGCGTTCAACACCGCCGGGCTCGACGAACACGATACACGATGCTTCGCTGAGATGATTGACGAGTACAAGCCACTCGCGGAGCGCTTTGGTTGGTCTGGATGATGAACTCAAGGTCTTTGAATCGTCTTGTCCCGTTCTTCGTGTCTTTCTGAGTTACTTGTTTTGTCGTTGTTCACTTTCTACCGTAAACCCTTTTCCGCTGTGATGCAAGCTCCTAGGCCCCCGTTCGTGCCGGTTACGTCGCTCGAGGTGAGGTTTGAGAGAATTGGAGGTACGCCAACTTTGAGCGTGCTCGTCTCTCATTGTCGAGCCCCGTTCCTTTCGAACCTTCCTTCTTCTCTCGGCGTCGTCTTGTCTGTGTCAAGATTGATAGAAATGAAAGATTGCAATCGCAGCATACGGTACACAGAAATGGGGAAAGGCAAGAAAGAAGTGGGACTGAAAAGAAACATAATTTCCGAGAGAAGAACCGGAACAAGTCCAGAGTGAAGGAGAGCTTTCCAGTATGTCCTAGTTGTTGTAGCCGAGACGAAGGATCCTTGACAACGTCTTTGAAGCTGCTGTTGGTCGCAAAGAATCAGCGTCGATGTCGATTGCTCCTTCAATGTCCGCCTCCGTCTTCGCCACTCGACCGGAAGGGAGTGATAAATAAGACTCACTTTGCATTCTATTTCGGGTCAACTCCTCAACATTCGGTTTTCAAACGTAAAACTCCCATGCTCGTTTTCCATTGTCCAATTGAATTGATGCTCTGAGTACCTTGAACGATCTCACGAGAGCAAAGAATGGCTTCGGAGAAGGAGAGGAGGAGGAGGATCGGGAGGTCGGCGAGAGCGAGGCGATGAAGAAACCAATTCAACTCGAGAGTCTTCTGCGAAATCTGCTTCGTTCCAATCCACCAAATCGAATCTTCCTTCTTCTTCGTTCTTGTCCTGTTCTACCTCGTCATATACTTGATCGATTCGGTTCGACCTCAGCGTCAACTCAAAGAGCAAGAGCTCCGCCGCTTCTTTCTCGTTGATTCCCTTACAGCCTACACCCATTCGATTGCTGACGTACGTCGTCTCGCCTTGACCAGTAACAGCTTTAACCTCTTCTTCGTTGCCCACGTTCGTGAAGACAAAGCTCGAGGCGAGCTGATTTCGCTGGAACGAAGCAGTAGAGCACGGACCGCTCCAGTCGGCGATTCGAGGAGGAAGCGTAGGGAACAGCATCGGTTGAGAAGCGAGTCGTTCGTAGTCGGAGTAGAGATCTGCGTAAGGATCTGTCGAAACGGCTTTGGATGAAGGGGAAACCTGAAGATTCGAGGAGTCGAAGCGGCCTGACAATGATTTCGAGTCGTGCACAGCTTTGGTTGAAGACTGAAGAGCTTCCTCTTGATGACAACCGGGCGATCGAGAAGACGAAGCAGGATAATTCGTTTCGTTCGAGAAATTGGATCGAGCTGGAGAGAGGATTGAAGGAGGTCTCGAGAGGTGTCTTCGGATATCGGGAGGAGGCGGAGATCCGATAGGAGTAGTTGTACGAGGGAGAGGGTCGCCAGGAGGAGTACTGATAATGGAGAGACAAGGTAAATTCGAAAAACCCGAACTCGACACAACCGGCGAAGGGTTTGCGTGAGGATTCAGGGTAGAGTAAGACCTCATTGGAGATTGACTAGAAGCGTTTGCTGCTGGCGAAGGAGCGGTCGGGAACGTAGCTCGAGAGTCAGGGTTGATGAATCGGGTTGCGAGATCGCTGTGAACCGGAGGGAAGCGGTTGGCTGCGACCGTCCAGGTTCGCGAGGAGTTCTCTGCCGAGCTCGAAGTGTCAGGATCGAAGCAACCTTGAGCACGGGAACGGCAAGAGCCATGAACCTTTGTAAAAAGGCGAATACAACGTCGAACCTTGAAAACCTGAATGCAGGTGAATGTCTGTCTCGTTTTCTTTTCCGCCTGGGGCAAGACGATCTCAGTTACTCCACCAGTCACTCTGCGTGAAAGAAAGCAAGCGTACCTGTGGATCCAACGGAGTTCATCTCGCCAGCTTGCCAATCCTCTCGCTCAAGCCTTCGTAGGTCCTCCTGGTCTCTTCTTGCGTGCGCGAAATCGAATACCGGGATCTCATTGTGTCCGTAGGCTATTCTTCTCCTCTTTCGTGCGCCTCCATCGACTTGTAAGGAGTCTCCCCCCGGCCTCGCTCTTCCCTGAGCACCTCGTCCTCGACCGGGATAGCGCTGAGCTGAATGATAGGCGGGAGTACCCGTGACGTCCTGCTGACTATCTCGTTAGGTCTCCTAGCGTTAGTCTGCGCTGACCGAGAAGTCAAAGTTGAGTGACTGACGATCGAACCGAGAAGCGCCTGTGAGCCTTCCTAGCCCCTCCTGTATAGTTAAAGTTCATCAGGCGAGCAATTGGGCGTGTTCAAGAGGTCGCTCAGCGAGAGCGAGTGAGTCGAGTGAGGAAGAAGAGTCGTTCTTCGGCGCCGACTCCTCTCGTCCTCGCACGGGACCTCGCAACGAGACGAACCTTGAGTTGACGGAGAGGACTACACTATTGTTGATAACATGGAGGAGAAAATGAACAAGATAAGCTATCAAAGCAGCGCTACAACCTAAAAAGTGACGGAAAAGTGAACCTCAGACACCAATCCTCCTGACCATTCTCCGTTGTTGAAGGAATTGAATCACGTCGCTTCGTTCGAGGATCATGAGACAGCGATCGAACGCGTGTTGAGTGTACCTGTTGAAGGGTGACAGCGTCAGTTTCCATTTCGTTGAGCAAGGGAGATCCGCTGAGAGGCAAGAAACAGTGCTCACCCTCGTTGCTGAACGTAGTAGTTTCGTAAACTCGAGTAAGGCATCGTTCGACCAGTTCCGAGCTTGTTGCGTTGCCTCAAATCCCTCTCGATCGCTTCGATTTCTTCCATCAATTCTCCCTTGGTCATTCCATCGATGTTCCCAGCACGAACAGCGTCCATCGTCGAGAACTTGAACAGTCGAATAGCTTCGTCGACGTGCTGATCGAGGACTTCTGTTCTGAGCTCAATCTTCGCGAGAGATTCCGAGATACGAATGATCGCCTCTAGTTGACTGCAGGGTTCATGGCTGTCAGCACACCATCCCCCGAGATGCTAAGATAACGAATAGACGCTTACCGGACAGTGATCGGAATCGAGGATCGTTCGTTATTGTCGCGTTCGACTTGCTGAACTTGCTTTCGAAGTGCAACAAAGTGACTGCTGAGCTTTTGAGCAGCATCGGCCGACAATCGAGGGGCCCGTCGTCTGCGAGTCAAAATACAGGTAAGTTGTTGAACACTGATAGACAGAGATCCACGAAAGGGACGGAGCTCACGCTTTGCAGTACGAGATGTAACGCTTCATTTTCTCAATGTCGATTTCTCCAACGGCACTACTCTCGGTCGCTCGGTTCATGTGAATGTTCATCACGTGTTTCGCGATCGTCTGGAATGCCAAGAAAGAATGGTCAGCAGTAGTCGCGACAAATCCGTTTTCAGAAGAGAAATTCACAGCATCTCGCGCTTCATTGTGTTCGTCTTTGACAATGAAGATCATGTCGAAACGAGACAAGATGGTCGTTTGGAAATCGATGTTCTATTCGAGGCGATGTGTCAGTCGATTCTATGATTCTTTCGGGACGGACGAGGAGAATCGCTCACCTCTCCGGGAGTTTTCATGTCATCGTATCGACCGAAGACAGGGTTAGCCGCAGCGAGAACACTTGTACGAGAGTTGAGAATGGTCGTAATTCCAGCCTTGGCGATAGAGATGGTTTGTTGTTCCATAGCTTCGTGAATGGCGACTCGATCTTCGTCTCGCATCTTGTCAAACTCGTCAATGCAGACGACTCCTCCATCGGCTAAGACCATCGCACCTCCCTCGAGATAGAACTCGCGCTGATCGAAAGAGAGGGGAAGAGTCAGACCCGCAAAAGGAGGCTGAGAGGAAAGGGGAGGAAACGCACAGAGGTTGGATCACGTTGAACACTTGCCGTCAGACCAGCAGCTGAACTACCCTTTCCACTTGTGTAAACCGCGATTGGCGAAACTTTCTCGACGAATTTGAGGAGTTGAGATTTGGCGGTACCGGGATCTCCCAGCATGAGAACGTTGATATCTCCTCGCAGCCGCATACCGTCGGGTAGTACCTTTTTCGATCCTCCGAATAGCAGACAAGCGATTGACTTCTTGATGTCTGTTCGAGAAAAAAGGTGTGTGAGTTCTCAATCAAAGTTTTCGATGTCGAGAAAAAAAAGCTCACCATCGTTTCCGAAGATACTGGGAGCGATACTTCTCGAGAACTTTTCGTAGATCCCAGGTTGTTTCCCCATCTTTTCAAACTCTTCTTCCTCCTCTGCCGTGAAATTTCTCGCTCCTCCTCCAGCTCCTTCTCGGTCGACTTCGAGTCCCAGTACTCGGAGGTAAGGCGTACGTAGTGCGACAGGCGTATCTCGCTATTGCGCATTCGAACGTCAGTCTTCTGCATCGATCCGAAGCAGAGTGAACGTAGAAGACTCACCCTTCCCTTTCCCGCTTGAAACGTCGAGTAGATTCCCGTCGCGACTATTCTCGATCCCGGTACTACCTTTCCAGTCGAGTATCGATCGACGCTGAGGATCAAGTGACGAGGTAATTCTCCAGTCGGGACCATGTCGGGAGCTTCTTGCAGTTTGATAGTTTGTTGATCGACGAAAGTGCATTTGTCGTGAACGATCATGTAAGGGTCGAGCGGACAATCTTTTGGACCTCCATCAGGAGCGGCACCACTATCAAACGGAAGAAATCAGTCAATCTAAGGGTTCAGGTTACTGTCTGTCGTTCGCCGCTAAACTTACGATCCACATTTTCGAGGCAATTGGAATCCCGAGAATCCTCCTTGAACCTCCATTTCGGTAACGTGACGACATGACTTGCAGTTGAGATGAAGGCCAACCGCACGAGACGAGAGGACAGAGGCGGAAATGACGATTCCGGGAATGCGAACGAGGTTCGAAATGCTTGAAGCCTGTCGGGATTCGAAGAATTGTCAGTTCCCGGTGGAGTCATCGCGAAGGAGGCGAGAGAGCTTACACCTAGTTCTCGGAACTGCATCAAACGACTCGCACTTCGAAGTTGGAGCTGAATTTCTGGTACACCTTTCTGTCGCTCTCTTCGCTCTTCTTCGCTCGCTGCCGTCGGGTACAGGAGATTTCTCGCGACATTCCGTAAGGCAACCTCAAACTGTTGCGCATTGAAGTGTGTTAAAAACGATCGGAGGAAAGAAGTTTAGAGATAACTTACGAGAGGAACAACTTCTCCCGGTTCAGACCTGCACCGACTTGCCAGATCTTCCCTCCATCCGATCAGATGGGTCATCTCTACCTCGAGCGTCCACTCTTTCCTCAAACAATTCGCTCTGAGTCGATCCCGGTAGATGAACGCTTCATCTTCTCTGAACTCTGTGATGAACTGCTGAAAGTCGGCGATGGTCTTTGTGTTGAGTATACCAGGGTTTCCGTTCGCGTTTGATGCTCCAGAGGCGTGACTGAGAGGACCTCCATAAACTGGTACCGAATAAACCGACTATGAGAGACAGACGCGCGAGGGTTCAGCTATCGAGCGGGTGTGTACGTGGAGAAAGGGACTGCTTACACCTCTGTCAAAGCCGTTCATATTGATTGTGTCGAGAATGGGAGAACAGAGATGAAGAACAAAGTCGCGTCGCAAATTGGTTCTTTCGCGTTCTGAAAGTTGCACACGCTCACGATCTCTACCTTTCGACCTCAGCAACTCCAAGCCTATATGGGCGGACTTCATGTCCTGGCGACCTCCCGGTTTTCGCGAGTCCAGTCGAAAGTCACGTGCTGCAAGTTCGCCGACTCTCCACGTTCACGATGTACAATTGCCCATTCCGACGACAGCTGCCAGGTAAGGGAAGAAGGGACTTATCGACTTCGCGGAAGACGAACGACGTGGACAAATCCTCTCGCACAGAATCGCGCGCAAGTCACGATCCGCTGGCATTCTGCAGTGAAGGCCCTTGAAAGTCGTACTTGACGTTCAGGTCGACACATCCTTTTTGAGCTATAGGAGTTGGGTCATGCTAACAGTCCGGGACGCATGTCGCTCGACATGGGGACGCAAAGCTTGTGACGGAAAAAAGCGGTTCAAGCTCGTCAAAAGACTCGCTTCAATTGACGACCACAGTGCACGGTTGAGCGGATCAACATACCAACCCCAAGCTCGCGCGCTCGCGCATCTGACGGCAGAGACTGGGCTAGGACTCTCGGTACTGTACCGGTGTTACGGGGGAGCAAAAACGGACTTTTGCGCTGGCCCTCAAGAGTTGCATCCTCACACTTTGGCGATTTCCGACTTCAATGCGCCGCCCACGCCGACTAACAGCGACTCGTGACCATGACAGGTCACAGCTCAGACTTCGCCCTTACGCAATGGTGGCTTTACGGCGTAATCTCGAAGCTGGCTCGTGAAAGGGGGACGCTGTCGAGGCCCCGCTGGCTCTTGCTCACTGCAGATAACACTCAGCTATTCGTTATCTACGCATCAAAAGGAGACTTGTCGAAGAGCAGCAGGCATTCGTTCGCTCGAGAGAAGAGGAAAGGCTCTGCGCTTTGACCAACTGAGTCGAGCTTACCCGCCGCGGCCAAAGAGTTCCTTCTGCTCCCCCGCCACCGTCAACTGTTCGTCACGCGCACACTGCTGTGCTGTAGCTACTTTGTCCACAAAGCTCGCAAGAAGGACACTTGAAAGAAAACCTTTCTCGCCAAGCTTACAGTATGTACTCCACGCGGAGAAGATAGGCGGTCTGCCGTTGACCTTTGATCGGACGGGTCTGGGCGAAGCGCTAATTTTTCAACTCTCTTTCTGCTCTCCTTCACTTCTTCCTTATCGACAAAGAGCGATGTCAAACCCGGATTACGAGAAGGATCTCGGTTTCGACGATAAACCTCAGGATGGTACAACAGCGACGGTCATCTCGAGGGGCGGTCCCATTGAACGCGGTCAGATTGAGGAAGAGGGGATTCGAGAGGGTGAAGACCTTCACCGAGGTTTGAAGGCGCGACAAATCTCTATGATTGCTATCGGTGAGCTACGAGCCCTATTTTCGTCGCCGCCCTCTGCGGTCCGCTATTTCGCGAGGATTATTGTTTTTCATTCGTTTCGGCTCACTGACTGTTTGTCTCGTGCAGGTGGTTCCATCGGTACGGGTTTGGTCATTGGATCAGGAGCTGGTCTCTCGTAAGCTAGTCATATAAGGTCAACTTTGATATCGCAGGCTGACTCTTCTTCTTTTTTTCGGCGATAGGCGAGGTGGGCCTGTGAGTTCATTGATGCTTTCTATACGGTCAACGAACACCGCAGGCTGACCCTTCTCCTTTTCCTTCTCCTTTTCCCTTTTCCTTTTCCCTTTCCTTTTTCCCTTTCCTTTTCCCTTCTTTCTTTTCCTTCTCCTTATCAGGTGGGCTTGCTCATTGCTTACGTTGTAATGGGTGCGATGTGCTTCGGAGTAATGTGCTCGCTTGGTGAGATGGCGACTCAATTCCCTGTTCGTTCCCTTTCCCCTTGCATCTTCTCAAAAAGGTCAGGACTGATGATTATCTTCTATCTTCAGCACAAGAAAGGATTCGGAGGATACGCTACCAGGTTCGTAGACCCCAGTATGGGTTTCGCTCTGGGATGGAACTACCTCTTGAAGGTAAGTAGTCCCGTCGCAGCTTTCGCTCGATTTTCGTTTTTTTCTCGTTGAGCTCTTCGCTTACACGTTCCGCTATCCGTTACAGTATCTCGTCGTCACTCCCAACAACATTACTGCCGGTGCCAGTGCGTTCTGCATCCTTCAAAGCTTCATCGTTGAAGCGCAGAAACTGACGGTTTCGTTTTCTCCTTTTTCCTTTTCTTCCGTGCAGTCGTCGTACAATACTGGACCGACAAAGTTCCCGTCGCCGCGTGGATCACGATCTACATCGTAGGATGCTTCATCGTCAACTGCTTGGGAATCGAGGTCTTCGGAGAGGTCGAATTCTGGGCTTCGTTCCTCAAAATTATCACTCTCACCGGGTTAGTCTACAAGGTGCCGTTCTTCGCAGATAATTTGACTGACGTGATTCTTCCCATAGACTCATTCTAGTCGGTATCATCATCGATCTTGGAGGAGCTGGAGTTGAACGAATCGGTTTCCGCTACTGGCGAGACCAACCCTTCTCTCACTACATCTTCCAAAACGATACCGGTGTCTTCCTCGGCTTCTGGTCTTGCATGGTCACGGCTTTGTTCGCCTACAGTACGTGCTATCCTGACTCGAAGTCATTCTTCATACTGACGCGATGTCTCTATGAGCACAGTGGGATGCGAGCTCGTCGGTGTCACTTTCGGAGAAGCGAAGAACCCTCGCAAGACCGTCCCCGCCACGATCCGCAGGACCTTCTGGCGTCTCCTGATCTTCTACGTCGGTTCAATCTTCGTCGTCGGACTCTTGGTCAAAGCTACCGATCCGGAACTTCTCGCCGCGACCAAGAAATCGACCAGTGCCGCCGCTTCTCCTTTCGTCTTAGCGATCCAGCGCGCCAACATCAAGATCTTACCCGACATCATTAACGGAGCCATTCTTCTATTCGTCCTATCAGCCGCCAATTCTGATCTCTACATCGGTTCGAGGACTCTCTACGCCTTGGCCGCCGAAGGTCAAGCTCCTCGCTTCTTCATGAGGACGAACCGATGGCACACTCCTTACTACTCCTTACTCTTCTGCACGGCCATTTGCTGCATCGCTTACATGAACGTCAGTTCGGGTTCGAAGAAAGTGTTCGGATACTTCACCGCCTTGGTGAGTCTTTCTGTTTTATCCTCTCATCAGCTCTCTTTCTGACTGTTTGCTGTAAATCAGGTCACGATCTTCGGAGCTCTTACCTGGATGTCAATTCTTTGGAGTCACATTCGATTCATGAAAGCTCTCAAGGCTCAAGGCATCTCGCGCGATACTCTCCCCTGGAAGGCTCCTTTCCAACCTTACTTCGCCTGGGTCTGCCTCATCTTTGTCGGAATCGTCACTTTCTTCAAAGGATTCGACAGTTTCACTCCCAAGTTCAAGCACGACAGTTTCAGTGAGTCATCTCTTCTCTCCCGCGTTTCTTCCACGAGGTTATCCAGCTACTGACTTTGCCTTCCTTCACAGTCACTGCTTACCTCGGTCTTCCTATCTACGCATTCCTTTACTTCGGACACAAACTATACTACAAGACTCGAGTCATCAAACCAGAAGAAGTCGACCTCGTCTCCGGTCGCAAAGAGTTCGATATGGATCAAGCCGCATGGGAGGAGGAAGAGGCGGCTCGCGGCAAACTTCCTTGGTGGAAGAAGCTGTGGGAGGGAGCTTAGATCTTTCTCCTTGCGGTTTTCCCCTGTGTCGGTTTCTGGTTTGCATCTCCCTTCCTTGTTCGCGCATCTCTCGATATCATGTTTCTTAAGTGTAGAGAACGTCAAAATTACAGAATTGTTGGAACTTTTCTTCTTATTGTTGCTCGCCTCTTCGAGCTCCTGCCTGCGTCTGTTTGTCTGCTCGAGCTCAGCTGCTCCGCTCAGCCTCTCCGACTCACAGCTACTTGATGATCAGGGATTCCTGTTCTCTGGTCTCGGCTCTTCCAACACACCCTCTCCACTCGCACCTAGTTGCGCTGGGAGAAAGTATGTAACGAGTTTTGCAAGAGAGGAACGAAAAGCACAAAGCAGAACGAGGTAAAAAGTAGAGAAGAGAAAAGAACGATTCGGTTTGGGGTATCGAACAAACGACGAGTTGAGGTGAAGGGCTACAAAATCGTGAGAGAAGAAATAAGGTAGAGTGAGGTATAAAGTAGATTTGAAGAAGATGCGTTTAGGTCTACAGAAATTGAGCGATGGACGAGTTAGGATAGATACTCGAGTATACGAGAATTCGGAGAAGCGACTCACGAGAGTGTAACCACCGTCGACACGGAGATCAGCACCGGTAGTGAATGAACTCGCGTCGGAAGCGAGGTAGATAACGGCACCCTTGAGATCTTCGGGCTCTCCGATTCGGCCCATAGGAGTCAAGTTGACCCAAGCGTCTCGTAATTCGGGATCGCGGTCGAGGATAACTCGAGTGAGAGCGGTAGCCATGTATCCGGGCGAGATGACGTTGACTCGAATGTTCTTGGTAGCCCATTCGACGGCGAGGGAAGAGGCCAAGTGTCGGACAGCTGGAGCGTGAGAGTAATCAGTTTGAGCAAGAAACAGAAAAGGACAGGAAGAAAAGAAAAGAAAAACTAACCAGCTTTACTGGCGTTGTAAGGAGATTGAGGTTGGGGGATGTTGACGGCAGCTCCGGACATGGAACCGATGAGAACGATCGATCCGGGAGCGTTTCGGCGCATCATATCCTTTGCAGCCTCTCGAGCGGTGTAGAAAGAACTGGAAAAGCAAAATCACAAAGGTGTGAGTTTTTTTGGGTTTACCTGCGCTGGAGAAAGCGAGACTCACCCTTCGACGTTGATAGCCATCAATTTGCGGAGCTTCTCGCCAGGGTATTCCGTAGCAGGGAAGTTCTCTGAAGAAAAGCAAAAGCTCAAGTCAGTTCGCTTGCTCACACTAGAACCTCGAGCGTCGAGAACAGGACTCACCGACGATACCAGCAGCGTTGACGAGAACGTCGACTCGACCGTACTTGTCTACGACGGTCTTGAAGCAGGTTTGTACGCTCTCTTCGTTTGCGACATCGCAACCGAGTCCGATCGCCGAGATTTCTCCAGGCTTCGCCTGGCCATGTTCGACGAACCACTTGACGAGGTCGTCGGCGGCTTGTTCGGCCATTTTCTGGTCGAGGTCGAGGATGACAACGGCATTCGAACCAGATTCGGCGAATGTACGGGCAATCAAGTTACCGAGCTGTAGCGCCAGAGAGAACTATTAGTCCTCGGTGTCTTATGAGAGTATTGATGTCGTAGGTCGAGAAGAAATCCCATGTTTCGGTGGAAGATCCGGAGAAGGATGACGCTCATCTGGGGGAAGAGATGGGGGAAGAAGAGAAGAAAACTTACACCACGGGCAGCTCCGGTAACGACGCAAACCTACATGTAGCGTATCGTCAGGACATACTCGCAAGCTGCAGCGGGAGGAGCGGGAGATTCGCGAATCGTCCCACCCCCACTTGCGCGACTTTCTGGAGGTGAAAGAGCAGAAACGCACCTTGTCAGTCATGGAGAAGGAAGCGAGAGTTCGTCGAGTGTGTCGTCCAACGTCCACGTTGGGACCCTCCATCGAGTGACCCAAATCTCCAGGTTTGAAATCTTCCTCTCTGCGCGAATGCCACGAACATGTGTCAGCTAGCTCGTCTCGTAAACTCAACGCTTTTACAGGCATAGAACTCACTCAGGGTAGCTGTGTGCACATTCGAACCAAGTTTTAACCCAAGGGGAGTTAGCGTTTGAAAATTTCGACGATCAAAGGGGGAAATGGAAAAGGTCATCATCCGAGAAAACATACGGGATTTGGATATCCTCTCGAACAGCAGCGTGCGAAGGTTCTTGTCCATTCACTTCGGCGGTCGAGGAGATGAAACGGTTGTTGGAGCGGGCGAGAGGAGCTGAGACGACGCGAGGAGCGACGGGCGCAGCCTTCGAGGTAAACGTGCGCCTCGAGAGTTGAGTGCGTAGAGTCTGAGTGAATTGTCGGGGAATCATGTTTGGTGGAAAAGTGAGGAGAGAGAAGGGAAGGCGAGAAGAAGCACAAAGAAACGTTTGACAAAAACTTGAGCGCATGCAGAAACCTCGACTGATGAAGTCATGATTCATCAACTTCTCTCTATCTTTTTCAGTGTTCACCCTTCTTCCCTGCCGAACTAGTTATGCTCTCATTGCGGCTGCTGATTCACCGGAAGTTTATTTCGCCGGTATGAAATTGAGACTTTGCGCTCGAGAAGAAGAACGTTTCTAGCTTGCAGCTTTGCTACCTAAACCAATACACGAATACGAGCGCGCCAACCGAGACCAGTAGGAGGCGTACAAAAGCGTAATCAATCGCCGACTTGAGTTCTTTAATCCCGAGTCGTACATCGTTTGCTCCTCTTCCTGCCTGCTTTCCTCCGTGTCCTATCTCTGCGCCCGCGCCAGAACTCACGTCTTCATTATCCTTGTTGCCCTCGACTCGGGGTTTTAGACCGGTTCCGTTTCCGGTGACTGACCCTCCCTCGTTCTCAAGTTTTCGAATCCTTTCCTTCACCGACTGTAACTCTTCCCTCAACGTTGATAACGACTCCACTTCACCTTCCTCAGTACTAAGCTCTTCTCGCTGCACCTCACCCGCCTCGGCGCTTGTCTTCCCCTCGAGATTCTCGATCCTTTCTTCGAGACGTTTCCTCCAATCCGAATCTCTCTTGTTTTCGGTTGCGGAATTCCCTTCTCTTCCTCCTCCTTCATTCGAACCCGTTCGACGGTAGGTATCGAGAGCGAGCCTGGAGATAGCGTCCACCAGATACAAACTCCCTTTCGAGCGCACGATCGTTTCGAGCCCAGTGTTGTCGGCGGTATTCGAAGTTGAGGGTAGCAATTCCGAGCGTGACAGGACGATGTCCTCGAGATGATTGGCCTGATTCGACGAGGTGGAAGTGGAACTTGTCGGAGGGAGCAAATTGGAGAGGGAAATGAGTGGGGACAGGGTCGAGAACAGAAAGAGCGGTGTGAGGGAGGGTTCGTCGTGGGGATTTCGTTCTGAAGAGTCGTTTGTTGATGCGCTATCTGGAAGATCCCATGATGTACTATCTGGAGGATCCGACGAGGACGAGGAGGACGAAGACTGAGTAGGATGGTTCTCCTCTGACGATGAAGAAAATTCGAGCCATTTCTCGTATTCGCTGACAGACCATTCTGTCAATTTGACCCAGAGTGTATCGTAAGATATAGCTGAATCCGTTGGGGGCGAGGAGTTGTACGATTTGAAGGTGGCCGAGGGAGGAAGAAGGGTTCGGACCTGAGAACCGGAGGGTAGGAGGTGAACTCGCGGGAAGGAAACACTGCGTACGAACCAATTCAAACCAGCACGATTAACGTCAGATTTGTCCGGAGGATATGACAGAGGCCTCACGAGAGCATCTGCTGAGTTGAATATTCTTGAGGTGCGATTCGATCCGAAGCAATCTTCCAGCTACTCACCAATAAGAGATTGTCAGTTGGTTGATCCTCTCAAGATGGAGCGAAGGCTCACTTGTGTACCAAGCCGCCTTCTTCCTTGTCCTCGACGCTCCAGGCTTTCCTCGTTTCCCATTCGAGCAGGCCTGCCAGCTCGTCAAGCACTTGCAGCTCTTTCGCGATCTCTCTCGCAATCTTCAGTGACACCCAGATATCATAGACTGCGAGTCATATGCATCAGATTGAAGGAGTAGAGAGCACGAATGGTGAAGAAGACGAACAAGGCGTGATTCCGCTCAAAGTGCAGTCAAAGTTTGGACGTTCTAGCTTGAAGCTCAGCAGACCTTCGACTGGTGTGATTCCACAAGCTAAGAAGATTCTTCCGAGTGAAATGAAAGGTTCCCTGCGAGAACAAACCGAGGTGAGCCCGAATCGAAGGAGAGGCGGGAACGAAACGAGGGTCCCGTACCTCTGTTCTGGATCGAGAATTCTCAAGATCTCTATCGTCGGCTTGCTCTCGTTGCGAGTGAGGTCTTCAACCCGTTTGGATGCTGTTGATTCGGGGTTGGAGCCCGATGAGGATGTTGAACGAACGGGAAGGGAGGCGACCAAGCAAGGACATGGCGAGGAAGAGCCGCTCAAAGGCCGCAGCAGTAGGTATCGAAGTTGGAGAGCATTGTAAGGCAGTAGCGTTCGTGGAGCCAGATCGAGAGCGAGCGAGGTGTCGAGAGAACTGAAGGCGAGAGGGACAATCTCAGGTTCGGGCGGCAGGACTCGAATTCGGCTCTTTCGAATGATATGGTCTAATCTGGCAAGTATCGAGCTTATGGAACTGTCGGTTCGAAGACGTGAAGAGGAGGAACAGGATTTCCAAAATTGTCATCATCCTTCCTCTTTTTCACTCCACTCTGACATCCAGGCCGACACACCTTCTAGTCGACCACGATCCTACGACCTCCTCGACCCTGTCACACACGCTCTCAGTAAACTGAACTTCGAATCGAAAGCGGAGAAAGTTCATCAATTTCGGCAACCCTAGAATCTCTATGGCGTACAACTACAACTACGGACCTCAGACAGGCGGAGGAGAATACGCAGAACACTTGTCGAACGCCTCTGCGATGGGAGGACCTCGGTACTCTGTCTCCTCAGACCCAGTCTCAAATGGAGCCCACACTCAACACTCTGGACTACCGGCGGGAGCTTCTTACGGTCACGAAGATCCGGAGATGGTGGATTTGTCGTCAGGACGTCCTCCGAGTCAGCAGTTTTCGGAAGGAGGAGGAGGAGGCGCCTATTGGAGTCCGGCTGCTGGTCCGTCCGCTA
Organism: Sporobolomyces salmoneus; assembly: GCF_050403485.1. Classification (NCBI taxonomy): domain Eukaryota; kingdom Fungi; phylum Basidiomycota; class Microbotryomycetes; order Sporidiobolales; family Sporidiobolaceae; genus Sporobolomyces; species Sporobolomyces salmoneus. The sequence goes on from NW_027481092.1 coordinate 44,425, forward strand.
GGGACACCGCAGGAGGCTCGCCAGATCACGACTTTGACGACTACGACGATGCGGCGAAGTCGAGGAAACGTCGTTGGATGATTATCGGGTTAATATTGGGTTTAATCGCCATTCTCGCGATCGGACTGGGAGTTGGATTGGGCGTCGGATTGAGCAATGCGAGGAAGAACAATGACGAACAGGCGAGGTTGAGAGGGAATGGTGGAGCTTCGTCGAGTGCTCAAACGGTCGTCGTCGGAACTTCGGTCTTTACAAGCACATTGACGAACGAAAATGGTGCGGTTCAGACCTCGGTATCAACTGGCCCAGTCACCCAAACAACAACGGTAGAAGTTCCAGCATCCTCTTCTGAGGCTAACGGAGGCGGCGCCGATACAACAACGACTTCGTCTTCCGAATCGGAACCAAGTTCGATTTCTTCGTCGCAAGAACCCACGAGCACGACTCCAGTCTCTTCTCCCTCTTCTTCCTCGAGTTCGACATCTTCTGCTCCCTCGTCTTCGTCTTTCAGCACTCCGGCATCGAGCAGCTCTTCGGCAACCCCGGCGCCGTCGACCACCACTTCGGTTCAAGGTAAGTTTTCCATATTTTTCTACTCATGACCCTTTCCCCCCTCTTTTTCTCCCTTCATGCTTCCTCATCGTCTATCGAATGTATCGTCAAACTCTCCCCTCATGTAGCTTCCTCTTCCCCTTCATCGCCCCTTCCATCCTCCACTTCGAATTCCTCTTCTGCTTCAGAGGAATCATCAACCAACGTCTCTTCTTCTCTTTCCTCTTCCCCTTCCTCTTCCCTTCCCTCTTCCCTCTCTCGTCAAACAGATTCTAGCTCTTCTTCTGAGGCCGATCCGACTACGACTTCCGCTCCTATCGCAAGTCAAACTAGTTCCGCCGACGGAGATTCGATCCCTCCGCTCTCGACCGATTCCGAAGGAGCAGTTTACACCTACACCACCAGACCTATCGTAAGTCCCGCTTTGACTGTCGATTACAAGTTCGAAGGTCTCGCTGTGAGTTCGGAACTTGATGAAACTGACTGTCTCTTCCTCTGGCCGAACAGATCAACCCTGGAGGCTTCACGATTGGTACTCTCACCGCCTACGTAACCGGCGGTTAGAGAACACCTTCACTCCGTGCGCTCTGCCTCGGCTTTCGCTGGCCAAACTCGGCATTTACTAGAACACGTCCTACCCCTCCATCCCGAATGAGCATCGCTGCTCTCCGCCAGCCTTGTACATTCTCCCAAAGCCACCATCAAATCGACATTCGCTGTATCCTCGATATCCAGAACAACCGACAGACACTCATTTCTTCCCCTCCTCTCTCTTAAAATCGCCTGAACTTGCTGCTCTCTCCCCCCACTTGTACCCCATCTCGATCGCGCCTTACCTTACTTATCTTCCTGTATCTATATCCTTGCGGTCTCTCTTCTATTGTCTCCATCTTTCGACTTTCGCCTATTCGGGTCAAAACACTCGTTCCTATTCCCTTCACTCCTCTTCTTACCGTAGTTGGAACTAACCTATCCTCTGTATCATGTCAACTTATCAATTGTTCTCTGTCGATTCGTGATCATTGACTCAAGGATGATGAGAAGAAAGCGCATTTCTCGCAACTTCACGATTGCTCCAGCTTGCGAAATAAATACTGAAAGACTTTTGATATCAGAGAATACAGGTTATACTATGTGTTGCTATACTACATTCGAGGAAAGGATACAGGACAAATGCAGGAGAGAATCTTTACATCGGAACTCTGCGAAAGTTTTCAATTTCGAGTTTAACCGCGCGAGGAGGTCTTGGCGGTGTCTCCGAGAGGCTATAAGCAGGCGAGAATCGTCAGCGTCAGTGGACCCACAATGCAATACGATGGCAGGTCGAAAACGAGGCAGAAGGAAGAAAATTCAGAAGCTCACGCGTTTGGTCGTCTGCTCGTCATAGGGAGCTTCTTTGTTCGCCTTGTTGTCAGCTTTCCTTTGACTGATGTTGCTGTACCCCAAGTATCTACAACCTCGAATGTCGATGTCAGCAAATCCGTCGTAGCTATTTCTCATTGAAGAAAGGAGACTCACGCGATAGAAGCTACACCGATCGCCATGAATACCGGGTACAAGCTGTTCTTAGCTTCAGCCGTCGTCGCATCTCCAGATCCACCGGTCGTTCCGACATCACTCGTAGTTGCCGGGTTTGCGAAACGAGCCGAGGTGGACGAAAGAGGTCGTCGAGCAGCGAGCGAGGTGCGGGCGGCAGTGCGAAGGGAAGTGCGAGCGAACATAGTTTGACTGATACTGGGGTGAAGATGAGAAGAAAGGAGAGAAAGAAGAGAAGGAGAGAACAGCGAAAGTTGACTTAGTTGAGCGAAAGAAATGTCGACGTAACCGCAACCTCCTCAAGATCGAAACTCATCTCTCCAGTAGAAAATTGCACCACTTTGTTCCTTCACTTTGACGGTTCGAGACGTCGAAGAGAGACGTGACTCTTTGGGACCTGATTCCCGAGAACGAAGGAAAGAGAACGAAAAAGAGAGCAAGGCCTGCCTTCTTATTGCTGGACTCTCACGAAGAGAGGAGGATACGGATCCATACGACCACACATTGTATTCCAGATAGGCAAGGAGGAAAGAGTGAAAGGGGACGAGGCGAGGCGAGTGTGAATCAAGCGAAATTCTTTGCGAAACTTGAAACGAGCTTTTTCCGTTTCACTTCTTTACGACGGCTTCTTTGGATTGTTCAAGCTTCTCAAGCATCTCAAGCTTCTTCTGGAGTCTCTGTGGATCATCGTAATGCACCACCAGCTCGACTCAGCGATAGAGTTTAGAAGAGGAAGGAGAAGGAGAAGAGAGCAGCTTACGACTCTCCTCTCAAGTCCCCAACAAACCACAATCACCGTCAGTCCTACAGCCGATAGCAGCATCAAATTCTTCTCGTCCTGAAGGAAGCCAGGAACCGGAGGAGGAGGAGGAGGAGGGGGAGTTGAAGAAAGACGACGAGATTTAATGAAAGTCGAGGTGGGTTTGACCGCCAAGGGGAGATTGAGTGGAGAGCGAAGGAGCTATCGATACATACAGTGCAAAGAGAGGAGCCCGTCAGCTCGTTGGGTCCGATGAGCTCCGAAGCGAAAGAGAAGAGAGAAAGGGAGATCAAGGAAAGAGCGAGAAAGAAAGGAAGGGTGTCAAGACCTACTTTAGCGCGAGCGAATACACTGTTCATTGTCACTTGATACGTGCCCTTGAGGATGGAGTAGCGAGAAGACAAGGAAAAATGGGGGGAAGAAGAGGGAGGAAAAGGAGATCACATCGAAAGTTCCAAAGCGAGGCGGTTTCTCACGTGACTCTCGATTTTATCGCACACTCTCAAGCCTTGAGGCAATTTTGAACAGCGACAGACACTATAGAGAGCAATGCTATGGTCGTTCAGAAACCGCCGCAAGTCTCTTCGCTTCCTTCTTCACTTCTCCATCTGCGGACATCCAGCCCCAAACCGGTAGAGCGATCTATTCACCACCGTCACGAGAAGAGGTTAGACACTCGTCCGAACGTGAAATGGGGACAGAGAAGTGAAAGAGAGTGAGAGAGGGGGAAACTCACAGTTCCAACCAAACTCCAGAATGAATCGATCAAGAAGTTGTTTCGAGGCGTGATGCCTCTACTGTTACGAAACATGTGTCCGACAGGTTCGTACGTGATGTAGAAATCGTCTCTCTCGAGCCCTGTTGATCGAAACAAAGGGCGAGAGAATCAGCGTTTTGAGCGATCGAAACTTGGGACGCCGCCATCTCCTTCAAGCCAAGTGAGCTCCCAAAGACTCACCTTTGATCAACTCTTTCGCTACTTGATCCGGTGTCAGCCCTTCGTCGGGCCCTTCAATCTTCTTCGTAATCTCTGGTTTCAGTTTCTGTTCGTTCTCGAATCCGGGAGAGAAGATCGTGGCGGGTAAGAAGAGGTGAACGTCGATGTTGTATAGGATGAGCTCATTCCTCAGAGATTCGGCGAGGCCTAAAGGATTCCGACAAGAGTCAGCACGCAGAACAAAATGAGGAAGAGAGACTTGACGAGTTTACCTCTGATGGCGTATTTGCTAGGAGAATAAGTAGAGTATCCAGCGAAACTCATCAACGCCAAGACTGAACTCGTCAATACAACCTTTCCTCCCCTTCTGTCTCCGGATTCCTTCATAGCTACGACGGCTTCATGAATCGTGTTCAAACAGGTCCTGAAGTTCCATTCCATGCACTCCCACTGTTTCTCCGCCGACACTGAAGTGAACATCCCGGGTACGCATCCTCCCGCGCAAGCGAAGACGTAATCTGGTGAGTTCGAGGAGGTCGAAGATGGAATCGCTTTGCAGGCAGTTCGAAGAGTCGAAGCGGCGGCAGAAGGGTTCGTCAGGTCGCATGCATAAGCTTTAAAGATTTGTTGAGGGTTCTGACGGTGGGACTGAATGGAGTTGAGGAGCGGACGAAAGGGAGAAACCTTTGAGCAAGGACGGAGAATTTATGTGCGAGGAGCGAAGGAACGAAACTCACCTCGATCTCCTCTAGCGCCTTGTCTAATTTCGCCTGCGATCTCGATACTATGCTAACATTCGCACCTCTAGCTGCCAATTGACACGCTAACGAGAGGCCCAAACCTTCCGAACCTCCTCCAATGTAGCAATGCTGAGATCGACTGGATTAGCAATCACTTCCTGATGGACTACAAGCTCAGTTAAGACGGATGGACTTACCTTCCCGGCAGGATTGAAGCGAGAAGAGCGGAAGAGAGATTTCATCAACAAGACAGAGACCAAACTCGAAATGAGAGTGAAGACGACGGCAGTAGGACTCGAGATCGCTCTTGAGATTAGTTTGGAGAGTGATGCGAGTATATATGAGCTCATCAAAGCTGACCGAGGTTGGAGGCAGGAAGGGAATCGCTCGATGTTTCTCTCAACCTCTTCCTCGATCTCTTCACTCGCTTCCTTCGGATCTCGCCATAGTCACAGATACGCGACGAAGACGCTTACAGCCGCAGGAGGCTTAGCTACATGTCACCAGAAGAGTCGCCTCCACCTCGGAATTTCAACTCATCCACAAACGATTCAAGGAGCGACAACGTGCTCGATCCAGATGGCTCCGACGGCGACAGACCTGAAGAGAAACAGAGGAAGCTGAAGAACGCTGCCTCGATCGACCCTTCCCACCCTCTCGTTCAACCAACTTTCCCCCTCCCCTCGACTTATTCACTCTTGATCTTTGCAACTATCTGGGGAGTCTTGGCGAGGTTGGGGCTCGAGTGGATCGGAGGATTTGCGGAGCGACAAGTGTTTGCCGTCATCTGGGCTCAAATCGTTGGATGTGTTGTGATGGGATTCGTAACGGAACGCAAGAAATCTATCGAGTCCATGTCAGTCTCTCCTTCTCTCGTTCAACAGAGACACGTTGCTGACGATGGGTAACTTGCTGCGGAATGACCAGCTTCCCTCCTCTCTTCGCAATGTTGGGAACTGGATTTTGCGGATCTTTGACAACTTGGTCGACCATGGAAAACGATACTTTCACAGCGTTTGCCAACTTGGATCAACCTTCCGGGACGAGTAGGTTCTCGGGCGTGAGTTTCTCCCCTTCACCTTCGATAGCCTCCTGACCAAGCTGATCCCTCTCAATTCGTTAGTTTTTATCCGGATTCGCTATTACCCTCATCACTCTCGTCGCCTCTATCTGCGCACTTCAGTTTGGAGTCCATCTCTCCGAATTTCTTCCCTCTCCGTCATCCTCTCTTCGTCGTCGACCCTTCTCCCGCCGCACTTCGAGCATCCTCAACCTCTGCGCAATCCTCATCGGTCCCCTCTTCTGGCTCGGTACACTCTTCCTCGTAATCTTTGGTCCAGCTCGATATCGCTCTAGAGCAACTTTCGCCATCGTATTCGGTCCCTTCGGTACCCTCTTCCGCTTCACCCTTTCGAAACATCTCAATTCTCTCAACCCTCGATTCCCGTTCGGTACCTTTGCCGCGAACGTTCTCTCGACTCTAGTATTCGCGATCCTCGGTATCTTTGCTCGACATCCGACTTCGGACCTGTCATGCGCGGCGTCGAAAGGTTTAGAAGATGGATTTTGTGGAAGTTTGAGCACGGTGTCGACTCTGGTCGTCGAATTGCGATCCCTCGGGAGAAGAGACAGCTATAGGTACTTTTGGTCGACTTGGCTCGCGAGCGAGGCGTTCCTCGTCGTAGTATTGGGTAGTTGGATTTGGAGCGGAGAGAGAGAGGGGTTGTGCTGGACTCGATTCGCCTCATAGATGATCACTGTTCTTTGTACTATATTCCGTATTCACTTCTTGCGTTACTGGTAGGGCAACCTCAATGCGAGGAAGAGTAGGAATAAAGTCATCCACAATTGCGAAGAAGGTGAGAGAACTTGGAGCTCTTTCCCTTCTTCTCTCCTCTCTCCTCTTTCCTCTCTTTCCCCCCCACCTCGATTCCCGCCTCGCTCTCTTGCACTATCCGCTAATATAGAGATCACCCAACGTTACACTCCAGTCTCAACGATAGAAGTTTCACCATCGATCCCTCCATCTCCGATCTTTCTTCTTCGCCAACTAATCTCCCTCAACTTTGCAAGGTACATCGCTCGGCTCTACTACTTGAAGGAGTGTAGCTGACAACACTCACTGGAGCGAATATAGGTCAAGCCGCTTCGACAATGAAAGCCCTCCTCCTCCTCTCGACACTTCTCTTCTCTTCCTCCTCTCTCGTCCTTCTCGAAGTAGCTGGAGCTCCGTCTACCGAAGACCCTTCGACTTCGAGTCGATTCAGATACGAACGACGTAGCAGCTCTTCCTCGGCGTCCTCCTCGTCGGCTTGGGATTCTTCAGGATCCGATCCATCTCTTTCTCCCTCCTACTCGGATTCTTCTGTCTCGCCTTCGACCTCGGATTTGCTCAGTGATAGCTCAAACAGCTATACGGATGCTCTCACCTCGTCTGGACTCGCGGCGTCGACCTCAACGGAACCCTTCGATTCGAGCAATTCCGAATTTTCGAGTTCGACTTTGAGTTCGATCGATTCTACTTTGACTGGATCGGGAATTCAGGAGACCGGAACTTCCTCTGGATTGGGTAGTACGTCGACTCCAGCGTTAGCCTCAAGCTTGAACGCGACGGGATCGGATCAAGGAGGTGATCAAGGGATCGTGGTTTTGCAGTTAGCTTTCCTCCTTGAAGTCAGTTTCCGCATTCTCTTCGGTTTTCGAGAGCTTTGTAGCTGACTTGTGTTGCTGATCGGATCAGACGCTCGAATTTGGATTCTACAAAGCTGGATTGAGGGAATTTGGAGTTGGAGAATTCATCCAAGTTGGGTATTCGGCTGAACAAGCTGCGATTATGTCAGTGTCCTCCCTACCCTCGTCGAAAGAACGCTACCTGATTGTCCGGCATTCGAGTCCCATAGCATACAAGAATTGAAATTGGTTGTGATTCAAGAGCAAACTCATGGTGAGCTGATTTCCCGTCTTCTCTCCCTTGCGCATATGAGACGAGGACTTACAAACTCGTAAACAGTTTCCGTTATACAAGATACGATCCTCGCTCTCGGTGCTCAACCTTTCACAGTCTTTGACCTCTCAATCGAGGGCGCTCTTACCGACGTGAGCTCGGAATCTCTCTCGATCCGAGCGCTCGGAATGAGTGGCAGAACTGATCACTCTAGTCCTTGGTCTAGCCTTTCACTTTCCTATCGACTGCTCGAGCTTTCGAAGTCATTGGAATCTCTGCCTACGCTGGAGCCGTGAGTCGATCCAAGCTGCGTCACCCTTCTTCCTCGATATACTGATTAGAAATCCTCCTCTCGAGAAACAGGCTCACTTGATTACGGATGCTCAAGTTCTCACCGCCGTCGCTACGATCCTCGCGATCGAAAGTCGTCATTCCGCTATCTTGAATACTCTCTCTGGAGGAACCCTGTCGCCTCAAGCATTCGAGCTCGCTCTTAACGTTGAATCTGTCTTGGCTCTCGTCGGAGGTTTCCTGAAGGTGAGTCGTCAAGCTGACCTCTTCTGAGTCGTCAGCTTGGGACCTGATTCTTTCGGTCGTTGAGCAGAACTTTGCTCCGGAGGATTTGGGACTAGTCGGTAAGCTCCTCTTATTCTTGCTCCGTCGTCAGCCAACGAGTCGAAGAAGGAGTCCCGGACTCGGTCCCGCTCATTCAATGTGAACTGACAAGAACGTCGATTCTCTCCGTCCAGCGAATCAACCTCTCGGTATCATCGAAGCGGAATTTGAGAGTACATTCTTCACGGCTGGGTCTCAACTCGTCTTTACCGCCTCGATCGATATCGATATCAATGTGAGTTGAAATGCGCTTTCTCCTCGAGTGGGATCTCGAGATTCGTACCCAGAGCTGAAATCATGCATGTCGCGAGTCAATAGGCCTTGTTCTGTCAGATGATCGTCGGTGGAGCCCCTGCGGCTGTCGTCTTGCCTGCTGCGACGTGTTTCGTTCCCGATGGAATTGATGGTCGTGAGTCGGTATTTCGCACGATCTCAGCCTCCCTCTCTCTCTCCGCAGCAGGATGTACCGAGTCGAGGGAAACCACTCGCCTGTAGCGGGACAGAAGACTGATCCCCTCGTTTCGATCGTTCATAGCCGTTGCCGTCTATCTCACAAATTCGTCGACGCCTCTCGCTTCAAACATCCTGATCCAAGCTGTCGGACAAGTTGTGGCCGGTCCTGGGTTAGACTCTGATTCCTCTTCTTCAAGCGTTACCTTGATCGATGCATTGCATTCCACGAAGCTGACTCGAACTCGACCTTTCTCGTCAGAATCATCTTTGTCGACACTCATCCTTCTCTCCTCGGTTCCTTGTTCGTCCCTCTCCCGTTCGATACGCCTATGCTGTCGGTCGATATCGGAGGCTACTGGATCGAGAAACAGAAAGCAGACGATTCAGCTTGTCTTGTCAAAACTGGTTCTCGTCATTCTTCGAGTACGTCTTTCCTGGTTCTCGCCCCCACTTCGTATCGGAGAACGGATTTGCTCTCATGTACTGACTCGCTTCCTTCGATGTTGTCAGACTCGAGCTCGACGGCGGATTCCGCGACGACGAGCGGGGAAAATTTATCCAATTCTCGTTCTGGAGTCCCCGATTCGCTTCGCGACGACCAAGGAGTCTATCGTAGTGCTGAAGGATGGGTCTCTGATTGAGGAAGCGCGACTCCCTGTGTCGTTGTGTCAAAACGAGATTTGCCGTATATGTATTGAAGTTTTGTTTCGGTATTTTTCGACGATTTATCTACTGTTTCTCCCCCCGTCGCTCGAGGTCACTGAGTGAGAGTAGAGTGAGATACAATAGTATAGAAAGCAGTTCAAAACCGAGAAGAAAATTGCATTCTTATGCCGTCATATTTCTGTGACCAAATTATCCGAACTCGTCTCACTCCCATCGCCCGACTCGTTCACCAAGCTACCTTCCCTTCCCCTCAACCTCGTCTTATCCGCCCAGCTCGTTCAGCGCATCCAGCAGAGCTCACTCCTCCAACTTTACTCTCTCCTCTTCCTCTCAACTCGTCACCGACTTTTTCGCTCAACGAGTCATGTCTGTATCGGAAGGAGATGCCAAAGTGCAACAAGAATCGTCTGCTCAAGGTGTAGAAACTTATGGCGTGAGTCTCCTTCCTTCTCTGAGCTTGCTGTCAGGGAAAGAGGATCGAATCGCAACAAAAGACCATTCCCCCCCTCGCCCACGTCCAGATCTAAGGAGATTAGAACTGATCAGAGAGGCAACGTTCGCATTGATGCAGAACTTGAACCAACATCCCCAAGTTGGAGACAATGAAGCTGGATTCCGAGTTGGAGTGAGCGAAGACAAGAATCGAAAATGTCGCAAAGCGATGGAAGAGTCAGTTCACCTATCTTCTCTGAGCGACGTAGCGCGGAGGATACTGAATCGTCGATTTGTGTCGTTGCAGCGCGCACTCGTTCATCTACGATTTCGCAGGAGTTCGAGGACAAGGGTTTTTCGCGGTTTACGACGGACACGCTGGAAAGAAAGCTGCGGAATGGTGTGGTCATCACTTCCACGAGGTCAGTAGTCACTATCCTTCAACATCAATCGGTACGGTAGCGTGCACTGACTCTCCGAACGGAATGCAGTACTTGCTCGACAATCTTCGCAAAGAACCTGATACCGCAGTCCCTCAACTTCTCAACGCTACGTTCCACCAAGCCGACTCGAAGCTCTCTGAAGTATCTGCCGAAGATGGAACACACTCTGGATGCACCGCCGTTACCTGCTTCCTTCGTCTCGAAGACGAATCTGGCAAAGCGGCCGCCCAAGCGAGCGGCGTCGAATCTCCTCCGGTCGAGGGAGTTACCAGCGGAAAGGTTCACGACAGCAACACAGCTCTCGAAGAAGCTCGACGAGATGGAATCGAAACGGCAGACTCGAACCCGAGGGAAGCTCTTCGTGAAGTTGGCGAAGATGACAGTGAACCTGGTAAGTCGCCCTTGATCTCTCGCTGCTGCATTCTTTGCGACAGCTTATGCCGAAGATCGCTGTGATAGCCGATCAAGCTTCGAGTTCGAGACTCAAGACGAAGATCAAGTCGATTTTGACGGGTTCCGCAACTTCAAAGAGCCCCAGCCCTACCACGCAGTCTCCTGCTCATCTTGGAGAGAAGCACACTCACGCCGATGTCGAGGGACCCGCTCGAGTCGTCAAGGCTGCGAAACGCACGCTTTACACCGCCAACGCTGGTGATGCTCGAGCTGTTCTTTCGTAAGTGGTTTCTCCCGCAGGACCTCTACGCTATAGAACACTACTGACGAGTGGGACCTTATCTGTCGAATAGTCGCAATGGTCAAGCTGTTCGACTCTCGCACGACCACAAGGCTAGCGATGCGAAGGAGGCAGAAAGGATCGATCAAGCTGGCGGTTTCATCATGAACCAACGTGTCAATGGTGAGTCAAACATGAGTACTTCAACACGGTGGTTGATCTCGACGTGCTGACTCTTCGTTGTCGTTCAGGATATCTCGCGGTCTCTCGTTCTCTCGGTGACTCTGCGATGAAGCAATTCGTCGTTGGATCCCCTTACACTACCGAGACTACTCTCGGCCCTGAAGACGATTATCTCATTGTCGCTTGCGATGGAGTGAGTTCTCTCTCTGTTTTCCTTTCCACTTTGGCTTGCCATCTCGAACCCATGCTGACCTTGGTTCGTACCTCGAATAGCTCTGGGATGTCGTTAGTGATCAAGAAGCTGTCGATCTCCTGAAGAAGTCGGGCATCAGAGATCCTCAAGAAGCGAGTCAGAAACTCGTCGATGAAGCTCTCGCGTGAGTTTCCCTCCACTCAAGCGTTTCATTCCCGAGTCGCTTGACTGACATGACCTCCGTTCTCAACACAGCCGCAACTCGACGGATAACGTCACCGTGCTTGTCGTCTGCCTCGGCCAATAAATACCTTAACCTCCCTCGATCTCGCGCTATACCTATATCTTACCGAACTGTACATATCTCTTACATCGTCTTGCCTCGACCTCTCTACCCTTCAATCATAGGTCGCCTCCCTTTGCGAATCGACTTGCAAATTCTCTTCCCGCAACTTTATCGCTCGGATCAAAGTCCTTCTTGCCACTTTCTCGATACTCCATAGCAACTACATGAACCACCATCCGTCGGCTTACTCTCTGTCCAATTGTACTCATACGATATCAACCCCTTTTCTTCTCCTTTTCACGCTCGCATACCATTCGCAACAACTTGAACTTGTTTGTTTTGTTCCGCTTGTTTTCTCTCTCTCTTCCTTTGCTTGAAACACTGTCACCAGACAATCTGCAGTACTATGTCCGAAGATTTCACCCTTCGATCGAGAGCTTAAGCGAAAGATTGCACGTTCTCCTGACGCCCGACGAGCTCGTGCAAACTCGGCCGGTGTTTGATCCACGTCGCTTCAGAACTGCTCTCTCTCTCGATTGCTCGCTTTGCTCCTACTTTCGCATTCATGACTAGTGAGTCCTACTCGCATTTGTCCTGCGCCAGACCGCTGAACCTCGTTGTTCGAATGACGGCAGTTCAAGTTACATCTCCAAACGGTTCAAAGCTCTCAGGACCTACACCAGCCGACGGTAGAAAGACGGTATTGTTCGATATCGATAACTGCCTCTGTAAGCCGTCCCTTCCTGCTCCAGACCCTCTTTAAGCGGAGGGAAGCGAAGCGGTGCTGATCTGTTTCCTCGTTCTCTCCTCGCGCCTGACCGCTTGACAGACTCGAAAGATGCTGGAATCGCAGAGTTGATGAAAGATAGGATCAGAGGTAAGATACCCTCTCTGAGCTCGAGAGAGATGTCTCGCTGATCGTTGAACTTCTTTCACGGTTTCGTACAGCCTATTTCAAGCGGTTAGGTCTAGGCGAAGACGAAGCAGCAGAGTTACATCATCGCTACTACACAGAGTACGGACTCGCGATCCGAGGACTCGTGAGGCATCACAAAGTCGACCCTCTCGACTACGACAAGCGTTGCGACGCCGCTCTTCCGCTCGAAACGGTGCTCTCGCCAGATCCGAGATTACAGCAAATGCTGAAGGATATCGATAGGACAAAAGTGAGAGTTTGGGCATTGACGAACGCTTACGTCAACGTGAGTTTTCTTCAAGTTTGCTTCTTTCTTCGAGAAACTTGCTCACTCTCGCATCTCGTTACCGAATCCCCTAGCACGCTGTGCGAGTACTATCCCTACTCGGTCTGTCAGAGTACTTTGAAGGAGTGGTATCTTGTGATTACGGAGCCGGAGAATTTTCTTGCAAACCAGAACGAGGTTAGTCGAGCTTTTCTCTCTTCTCTCCGCCGTAATTCAAACTCTCGTTGTCTGACACAGCCTCGACTTTCGTTTCGCAGAATTCTTCGATCAAGCACTCTTGGCGATCACGACTCCTCCACCAGCTCCCGAAAGTTTATATTTTGTCGACGATTCAGCACTCAACATCAAAGGCGCCAACTCGCTCGGATGGGGCAACTGTGTCCTGTTCGATGAGATGAAGGACGAAGCGGAGAAACTGGGCGGGTTGGAACGCATCGCGAACGGAGGAGACGAGGTGAAAGCGAAAGTGTCGGTCGTGCATGATATGCAAGGTGGGTTCAATCTTGACGAATCCTAGCAAATCCTAGGTCCCGAAGGAGGTCTGGGCTGATTGACTGACTCGTCTTGTTTTTGGCGTAGATCTTCGAAAAATCTGGTCAGAAATCTTCAAACAAACTGCGAACGGACACTCTTGAGTGAGAATCCATCGGGAAACTCATCCTATCTCGTGAACGACCACATCGCAACGTCTCCTCGAATCATCTCTAGTACATATCGCAGTTTCAGTCATCATCGTCTTCATCGAATACCCTCGGCTTTGTATTTTCTCACCGTCTTTCGCAATTTGCCCTGATTTACCCAATTTCTCCTGCCTCTGTTCCATCTCTCCACAGTACCTAGTGTTGCTGATCAGTTTGCAGTAGAGTATAGACGCTTAGAGGCAATGACAATCAAAGATTTGTCAAATTTGCCTATTCCTCCTCATTCTTTCTCGTCACTTTGCGCCGCTCAGCGCCCTCCCGCTGTTCACAGCTCTCGTCACACACTCGATAACATGGAAAAGCATGCAGTGGGTTGCACGAGATACTCGAAAAAGCTAAAACTCGAAACCTTCCGACCTAAAGTCATCAACGCTCGCGCCAGGGAATGCTCGATCAGCGAGATCATGTCGTTCCTGTCGAGAGTGATCGAGTGTCAGACGAGTCCAGGGAGGAGGGGAAGAGAGATGTGCAAGAAGACGTACCATGCAAAGGAAAGCTCGTCTCAACGTATGCCACAAATTTGCACTTCCGTCGTCTGCTTCTCCGATCGGTCTGCCCCGGCCGAAGTCCTCGTCACCTCCGGACGCTTTACCTTTTCCTTTTCCGTTCCGACTCGCATCTTTCGACATTTGACCCTGAATCGCAGCTAAGAGATGTTCCGCCGCTTCGTGGTAACAGCCAATGTTGAGACACGAGACTCCGAGGTTGTAAGTCGCACGAGTGAAGGTCGGACGAAGTTCAAGCGCTTTGCGATAAGCTTGAATCGCTTCTTCCGGTAATCCTCCGTTGGCGAGAGTCGCTCCGAGTCGATTCCACAGGAGGAAGTCCTGCGAGAGAGACGAGTCTGATTAGCTTCAATGATGATGATGATCGACTTCCAAGCCGAGACTTACATCAGGTCTCACACTCAACGCAGCTTCGAAACAATCTTTCGCTCGTTCGTAATCCGAATTGCTATAGAAGAGTACGCCAAGTCCGACTTGAACGTCCGGATCGACGACGGCGTTCGGGTCGCTCAATTGTCCTTCGGCTCGAGATTGAGGTCCGGCTTGAGCAGCGGCGAGGAAGAGATCGATCACTTTGTTCGAGGCGTCCCATGGAGATCGAATGTCGCCGACTTGCGGGACGGAAGGGAGCGAGATGGTCGGGTAGGAGAGGGAGATCCACTTTTCGAGAGTGGCGAGAGCTCGTAGTTCTTGTCCTTCGTTGACGTAAGCCACCGCGAGAGACTGTATCGAATTTTAGATTTAAGGCGAGAGTGAGTCCTTGGTCGAGTGCTCAAACAGGAGAACAATGTGAAAGACTCACCATCCATGCTGCGACGCCTTGAGGACCACCACAAGCAACAGCTTTTTCCAATGCCCTGATCCCCTTCGCTTCCCTTTCATCCGCGGCCCAAGTTTCACCAGCAGCTCTCCAAGCCTCTGCCCTCGTCTCATCTCTCCTACATGCCGCCTCGAACGCCAACGCCGCTTCGCTCAAGGGTGCCCCTTCACGCAATAACCTCATTCCTTCCTCGTACGGATCTTGCGAATCTAGGAATTGATTCTCCTCCGAGTAAGGGAACGGAGATTGATCCGCCAAGAACGAATCGACGTTCTCCCGCGTCCACGCCTTCCCTCGTCTCATTGTTTCCGGTAATCCAAACATTCCATCCTCGTTTTCGTCCTCCGACAAATGTAAATCGTTGAATTGAGACCCATACTGCGCTTCCCATTGAGCTAGATCTTTGTCAGATTGGGAAGAGGCGTCGAGTTGACCTTTGAGTTGAGTCCAAGTCGCTTCGAGATCTTTCATGAGTTGAGCGTCGGATTCGCTCGCATCCAAATCGATTTCTCCTTCCGCCAACAAATTCGCTTTCGTGACCTCTTGATCTTCGACCGGTCCATCTTGAACCTGAGGAGCTGACGCTGAGGAGGACAAAGCGATTCGATCAAATTGTTCTTCCCACGATTTGTCGTCCAGTTCGACGAATCGATTCTTTCCTTTTCCTCCGTCGACTTCGTTCGCTTGCGCTGGCGTTCGGAGAGGTTGCTGATAGATCGGTGTCGGCATTGAGCGCATGTTGAGCTGAGAATAAGAGCCGTAGGAAGGTGCGAACCCCGGTCGGTTGAAGAGAGTCGACGAAGAGGCAGAAGGAGGAGGAGCACCTGAAGTGGATTGACCAGGTGGAGGGGTTGAGAAGTGTCGTTGTTGTGAGAACTCGGCTATCAAAGATCATCTATCAGGATTCCACCCCAAGAAGAGGAGATTAAAGTCACTGACCTGCGAAATTTGATGAATGATTCGAAACTTGCTGCATTCTGAACTGTTCCTCCATTCGAGCGAGCTCTGCCGGATTGAGGTTCGTGCCCATAGGTTGGTACTGAGAGGACCACTCTGTAGGCGCCGGAGAAGACCGCCACATCAAGATCCGAAACGAAAATCAGGAAACGATTACGGAGAAAGGATGAAGAAGCGGTTGCTCACCTCGATCGCCCTTCAGCGGGTTATGCCTGTGAGCAACATTCTCGAGCTCTCTCCTCATAGCTTCCATCTCGAGTGGGTTTCCGCCTCCTCCTCCGTTCGACGAAGTTTGCTGCATCAAGAATCGATCCGCTTCTTCCGGAGAGATCATAGGTGCGTTCCCACCAGTTCTAACTGATCCTCCCGCATGACTCGAGCCAGGCAGAGACGAGTATTGTTGATGGAGCGAGTGGTCGGTTTGCTGTTGTTTCAGGAGCGAGGAGAGCGGATTGTTCGAAGTCGAACACTCTGATCCGCCCATCATAGCTTGGAATGCCATCTTGTCGGTGTGAGAAGGAGGCGAGGTGAGTGGTGGAAGGCAAGAAGTCGAAGCGTTCTCGGCGTTTCGAAAGCCGGCGATTTATTTCCGAAAATACGCACTACTTTCTACCTGAATCCTTGTATTCAGGATAGTACACTACTGCTCATAGTCTAGCTAGGATCACTCGCAGAATTTCTCGACGAGGTGTCTTTCAAATTCGTGAGTTTTCCTCTCTTCGTTCAACACCATCATGTCGGAGAAAGTGAGTCCCCCGGAACGATACAGATCCTCACATAGTGCTCATCAAACGCTGTGCATAGGTACAATTGGCGCTTGAGCGCTTCCTTCCCGAACTACGAGATCTCGAACAGAGAAAAGTCTTTACAAAGGTGAATCACTGCTTCTCTGCGCTCTTAGCTTGTCTCCTGAGCTTATTGTGGACCTTGGTGTATCGCTTGACAGGCAGAGATCAACGATATCGTAGCCAAGAGACGAGGATTCGAGATCAGTTTGGCGAATGGAAGAAGTACGAAACCTCTTGACTATTTGAGGTATATCGACTATGAAACGAAGCTAGAGAAGCTTAGAAGAGCTCGAGTAATCAGACTTCGTAAGTCCCGACTACCTCCAGCTGAAACGCGATCAACTCACCTTTTTCCCTTTCCATCGTTTGTCTCGGTCTCTAGAGTTGACTTCAACGAAGAGTCGATCCGACTACTCGATTCAGTATCACATCACTCAACTCCATCGCCTCTCGGTACGACGTTTCCCCGAATCGCTCGAATTATGGGACGCCTACATCGCCCATGCTCTCTCGCAAGATTCGCCTCAGCTCGTTTCGAAGACTCTCAGCGCCGCGATCAGTATGCATCCGATGACGACGCGGTACTGGATCATGGCGAGTCGATGGGAGAGCGAGGGAGACGAGAAAGGAATGGGAGGTGGAAATACGGAAGGCGCGAGAAGATTGTGTATGAGGGCTCTCAGGTTCCTCAAGAAGGGAAAGAGTAAGGGAGTAACGACGAGTAAGGACGAGCAGAGAGAGGGGGAGGAAGATTTGGTGTGGAAAGAATGGCTCAGGGTCGAAGTTGCATTCGTCGAGAAGCTCAAATCGAGGCAACAAGTGTTGGGATTGGGCAAAGGCAAAGACGGAGACGAGGTCATCGTTCGGGTTAACGGAAAGAGGAGCTCAGAGGAGACCGGAGAAGAGGAAGGGGCGGACGAGGAGGAGGAGGAGGCCGTAAAAGTCCCGTTGCTCGAGGGAGAAGAAGATCAAGATCAAGTCCAACAAGAAGTCGATCAGAAAGCTCTCTCGGGTCAAGAAGCCATCCTCGACGGTGCGATCGTGAGAGCCGTGCTCGACAATTTCCTCAAATCCAATGATCACTCTCTCTTCTCATACCGATTCCTTCTCTCGATTCTTCGACCTCTCCCCTCGACCCTTCGTCTTCACCTCCTCGCACATGTCTATGCCTCGCTCTCGTCGACTCGACTTCAAGATCCCACACATCCTTCGTATTCTGCCTTCTTCCACCTCTACGCAACTCGACCTCTATACGACGTCCCTTATTCTCCTCCGAAGTCGTCAAAGAAGCGCAAGGCAGATGAAGCCGAGGTACTCGAACCTGAAAATCCCAACGAGATCAAAGTGCAGGGAGAGAAACTGGTCGACGCTGTCGGGAAGATCACGACGGATTACTGGAAAGTTCTGAAGAAGAGTGGAAAGAAGGGTTCGAAAGGAAAAGGAAAAGGCAAGGAGATCGATGAACCGTTGCAAAAAGTGTGGGAAACGTTCGCTGGGTGGTTGGAGGAAATGGACGAATTCGTTGAGGATGAAGATCTTGTAAGCTACTCGCCTCTACTTGTCCGCTGTCGCAAGGGGTCGTGCTTACACATCGGCTATTCTTCCCGCAGAGCGAATTCCTCGTCGCGAATCTTACTCGAGCTTTCACGGTCGCACCTCCGTCGCCTTTCCTCGCATTGATCCGACTTCGACTCCTCTCTAGCACTTCAGCACCGTCCGAAGAGACCCTTGCGTTCGCTCAGGAGATGTCAAGATCATTCGGCGGTAATAGAGCTCACCCGACGACTCGGGAACAAATCTGGGTCGCTCGGATCGAAACTGGTCTCTCGCTCTCGACAACTCCCTCCGACGTCTCACCTCTTGTGACTCAAGCCCTCAAGTTGACACCCTTTAGTGCGAAACTGTGGAACATCTCGGCAGAATTCACCGAACAATCTCTCTCCTCCTCTCCCTCCGAAATCTCCCAATGGTACCTCACTTCGATTCAACGGACTCTCCTGACCGATGCCCTCCCTCCTCCCGACTTCGTCACCTCCTTTACCGAGTTCGTCGACGTACTTCCCCGTGAACTCCTACCGAGAAGATTCGTTCACTACCTCTCGACAAACAATCCCGCTGCCCTCGAAACAACACTCCTCAAGCTCCTCGAATCAGCACCTACTCTCTCCCTGTCCTTCTTGACTTACGTCTTGACCCTTCGCTCTTCGACAACGACAAGAGGATACCGTCACAAAGTTCACGAGAAAATCGTTAATCACCCGGAAGCGGGCGCGGAAGACTGGGTCGAGTTTGCGAAAGAGCTGATGGAAGAAGGAGAAGTCAAGACGTTGCAGGCGATCTTGAGAAAGGCCGAAGCTCAACTGGGGTTGAAGAAGGGCCAACAAGAACTTGAGAGGTTCCAAGGATTGTGGCAACAAGCTTGTCGCGGTGTAGAGGAGTAGTTAGACTACTGTCCAATGTCGTTCTCTTCTGTTACACTGTCATACCTTACTATCTTCGAATCATATCCCATTGAGCTTTTCCGGAATCGACGCGCCTTGCTCTTCTTTCCTTTTTCTTCTCGAGTAGCTCGCATCGAGCTCAAACACGGCGCATCCGAGACTTAGCGCAAATCGCGGTATGAGAGGCGAGGAGGAGACGCGAATACAACCTCCCCCTCGAGACGAAGAGATTCCTGCGCTTTGAACCTCCTCAGTTCAGCTGGGCATTCGCTTGCTTCAGCTCTTTCCTCCCACCCCATCTCGCTGCTTTACACCAACACGATCTTCTCGAACGCACCGGGCGACGCCTGTACGATACCAGCGTCGAGTCATAGATTCGCGGCTTCCAACTCGCCACGACTCTCGTTCGTCTCCGTTCTTTCGCTTTCGCCTGCCCTCGTCACGTCGAAACCCATTCGAGATGTATCGTACAACTCCGCCTCCTTCGCCTCATGGTACTTCACCACCAGCGACTCCTCGTTCCGCCGTCCCTCTACTGCTTCAACCCGCGAATCGAGAATCAAGGTCTCCTTCCCGTTCCTCAACATACCACTACCCCTCCCCGTCTCCTTCCCCTGCTCCACGCGAGCCCGTGCCGTCGGTGAGTTATCGCCCAGCTCCGCCTGCTCGAGCTTCGACGTCGCCTTCGATTTCCTACGGAAACGACCTCTCTTTCCCTCTTCCACCACCTCTCCCCGTCGCCGCCCCTCCGTCCTTCCGACATACCCGGGTCCCTTCGTCAGTACCTCGGTTCGCGCTCGAGGATGTTGTTGTACGCGACGAACTGGTGAGCTCAAACTCGATCATCCGAAGTGTAGTTCTGAGACTGACTTTGGAATGCCCGGTTTTTAGCCTACACTCGCCTACAGCCATGATCGCGAACCGTCGGAGAACTCGACAGTATACAACGAGGATGGAGGAACCGCGAAGGAGAAGAAGTTCGTGGTTACGCAGGAAGGCTTTCTCGACGAAGATGGAGAACCGGTGAGAGGATTTTGGTCGAGATGGTTCAGAGGAATGGCGGTACTTTTGCTGTTCCTGTTGATCATTACTGGGGTCGCGATGGGAGTATCAGAGTATTACGACTCGAAACACCGAACGAGTAGTACTTCGCAGGAAGACGGAGGAGGAGGAGGACAAAGTTCAACTTCGACGAGTTCATCGAGCCTATCAGCCCCGAGCGCAGCCCTCTCAAGCACGCTCAGTGGAATCCTCACGATCAGCTCTCTCGATTCGTCCAGCACTTCATCTCGAATGAGAATAATACGAACAACCTCAAGTTCCACTTCTATTCCCTCAAACGCTTCGCCAACCACCTCGGACCGTTCCTCTCCGACATCATTATCATCACCTCCTGACCCGACTACTATCACGCTCTCGCCAGTTCTTACCGCCGCACCTCCGTCAGCGACGGATCGAAACGAATCGATAGCGACCGAGGGAATGCCTCCGTCCGACTCGAACGACAATGTCGACAACTCTACGAGCGACTCTCCGCCTACGATTGATTCATCGAACGACAGTGAGCGGACAGGGAGGGTCTTCGGGTTGGCGAGTGCGACTGATTCGCGGTAAACGGTAGAAAACCGGGTTCCTTTCTAGGTCAGTCTCAACACCGTAGATCCTCCAACCTCGCCCTATGGTCGCTGACTGATCATTTCCTGCCTCTTCGACTGGTTGTAGAGACTATCTTTATCTTCTTCCTCTCATTTGTTTCGGATCGTGTTTATTCCCGTAGATTGCGTTTGTCCCCCCACATGATCGCCTGAGCTCCTGCTCGTAATACCAGCATCTTGTAAGCTACCGTACCCGGGCGCTTGAGTCCAAATGATCCCGAAAGTCGAAGCTTGTTGCGTTGGATGTGGAGCGAGAATCGGCGATGGTGACGCAGGCAGCTGCTCAATAGCGATTTCCAGACTCTATGCAGTCTGTCAGAGCAGAGTTCAAAGTCGAGGTCCGGGTGAAAGGGTTCAAAAGAGATGAAGAATAATTCTCGAAGTTCACTCACTTCTCTTCCCACATCGGAATGGCTCCTCGACCGCGCTGTCCGGTCTGTAGAAGCAAAAGGTGGCATAGAGATACTCTGTCCGGCAGGTGAGTCCTTCCTAGTCGAGCTAGAGAGCTGTTTTTGCTCACTTCAAAATATCCGACAGCATCGTTTGTGAAGAGGGACATCTCCTAGCGGGATACGTACAAGAGTCGACCGAACAAGACTATGCTTCGCAACACGTACAACAAACGAGGAGGGAACGCAAGAACAAGACTCGGAAAGAGAAACCGCCTTCGAACGATCACTTTCACGGCGAGCGGTCGACGTTCCTCATCTGGCAATGCATGCAACTCATCTTGAGGGAACAGTTGAGGATCTTGATCGACGAGCTCGGATGGCCAGTCGAATTGGAAGCCGTTACGAGGGATTTATTCGCGCTTCTCGTCGCCAGTTCAAAGGTTCCTCCCGCTCCGTTCGACTACGACAAAGGTCAAGAACCGGCTGGGAGCTATAGTGGACCGAGACCAGGGGATCGATACACGAAGAGGGGACGAACCAAACATGGTCCGCGAGGGGGACCCAAAATCAAGAAACCGCTCGATTCGGACGAAGACGAACCAGGCGCAGGAGAAGCGGACACGAGTCGGACAAGTACGATCGTCGACCCAGATCAACAAGCTGGAGACACTACTGAAGCGGGAGGAAGCGATTCTTCGGGAGAGTCTTCGCCGTCTTCATACTTTTCAGATGCAGACGATGAACGACCCCGACCTGGAGGCCGCAGTCGACGCAATAGTCCAGTCACTTCGAACGCCCCGTCACCTACCTCACGCTCGCTAGCCAACGACACGACCACCTCGACTTCGAATCCCTACAATCCTCCTCAACCTCGACCTCCTCTTCACGGCGCCGTCTCTCGCTTGCCCTTAGATCCTCGAACTCAACCTCGGCTGGACTATTTATTGTATCTAATCTACCTTGGATGCGTCACGCTACGGCTTCCCGTATTTCTCAGCGATATCTTTCAGTGAGTTTCCATTATATTCGAAAGCTTGGCGATGCCCTTCACTGACAACGTTGTTTCGACAGTCTAGCGGAAACGTATCAGATTCCATACCTAGACGCTGCAGCGCACTTGCCACTCGAAATGCAGCTCCATCTTTCGTTAGCAAATCGCCGAATTCTTTCTCCGATGGTTAGTATCTTCTCGTCGACTGTTTCTCATTACGCGACAGGAAGCTGACGAATGTTTCTCGATCCTTGCAACAGACCTTGACATCTTTAACGCCGCCACCGGCACAAGAAAGCGGTCGACTCTCGGGACAAGCTTGGCTCGCTCGACTCGTCAACATGTTTCGGGAGGATTGGGACGTTGAGTTCCCGGAAGCCAATTTACCTCTGATCTCTGGTCGACTCTGCCGTTTGCTCGCTCTACCTCGTACGTCTCGAAGTCTGAATGTGTTCGAGTCGAACTTGGTCTAACATGATCTCGACTTTTCCGATTATCAGCTATCGCTCACGTTCTCGCTCTTCGACTTCTCTCCTTTCTCCCGCAACCAATCTCTTTCCATCTACCGACCCAGATGGCCCTCAACCTAAACCGATCGCTCTCACCTCGTAACGCTGCACTTGCAGGATCTTCTCGACGGGAGAAAGGTCTTCCTCCAGAGTTTAGTTGGAGTGCGAGGTTGGCCGAGCCGAGTCAAGATTGGAGGCTGATTTTGCCTGAACTCAAAGTGGCGTCGGTCCTGATTGTCGTTGCGAAGATGCTCTGGAAGGTGGAAGGTGACGGAACGTGAGTTCTCGCAGGTCTCGTTTCAGCTTCACAGATCGGGATTTGCTGACTTCGTTGCATCTCAACAGACGTTCCGAGACGTTCCTAGGAGAGTACGCGGGGAACTTACCCGAACTGAAAGATTGGGTCGCGACCGTTCAAGCTATCGCGAATCTCGAGAAACCGGGAGATCCTTCGAAACTTTGGAGGTGAGCCCGTCTCTGGATCTAAATATAATACAGGTAGCACTGTGCTCATCTGATTGTGATGATCAAAACAGGAACGAAGCTGAAAGCATGCAAAGCGACGAAATTGACGCGTACCTCGACTTCTTCGAATCGAAAATCGTCAGCAAAACCAAAGTCCCGAAGCGAATGGCGGATCTCGGTCGATTCTTTCCTGAACCTTCTGCTCGATCTTCGACTCTCGAGAGAGCTACCCCTGAAACGTACACATCCCGGCTCGACTCTCTCATCGCATCGCTGTACTCGTCATCTGCTTCTTCCCAACCATCCTCCGTCGTGGAGCCGACTCAATACCCCGCTCATCCTTCGTCTACATCCGCCGATTCCATCCCTTTACCGCTCTCTCGTGTCCTCGTCGCGATCTGTTCCCACATCTTACCGATTCCGACTTCCCTGCCAATGTCTCTACACGGAGCTGCTCCTTCCCTCTCTTCGAACTCTATCGCCTACTTCCTCCCTCAAGTGACCCTCGTCGAACGTTTACTCGCAATCAGGTCGGTGCCTTCACAGCGACAAGCGGACGGCGAAGCTCGAACTGAAGAAAGGCGACTCTGGAACGAGACGAAAACGCTCGCGCAGGAGTGTGTGCGAGATCAATGGGACACGGAGAAGGCGAGGAGGAAAGAAATTGATAAACGAATCAGAGATCTCCGGGACGAGAGACAGGAAGAGGGACGTCGAAAGAAGAGGGAGAAACGGCCGATAGACCCTAATTTTAGGCGCAAAGGGAAAAGAAAGACGAAAGTGACGATTGGAGATTCAAGCGAAGAGGAAATCGAAGCACAGATCCGGGAAGAATTGGGCGAATTCAAGAGCAAGAGTGTGGTCGAGACGAGTGACGAGGAGGCGGAGGAGCAAAGCAGCGAGGACGAAGCGAGCGAGGGACGGCGAATGCAGAGCGAAGATCAAGAGGCAGACGACGATATGTCAACTTGAGAAGAAAGGCGGAGCATGATAGGAAATTCAAGAGGATCAGCAGTAGTTAGGATATTGTCAAACGAAAATGGATATAAACATCGAAAACAAAAAATACAAAGTTCAGTACGGTTCATCACGAACCGTTTCAAGTCTCTCTCCCGCTCCTGAGCCTCTCTCTCGACTTTTCCCTTTCCCGCTCCCTTTCGACGTGAGCGAACTTCGACTCGAGCTTCTTCCTCTTGCTGTGAGGTTGAGCGATTCCTCAAGCCCCAACCCTCCTCCTTCCAACGCGTCCCTACTCTCACTTCTCCTCCTTCTGCTAGTCTCTTTCTCTTCGTCCCAGCGCAACCTCCTTTGACTGCGACCTCGTTCCTTTAATTCTTCCATTTGGGTTCTCGAATCGACTCCATACGAATGAGAATACGCTGAGCTCCTCGAAGTCGAACGAGACGGTCGGCGTGGAGTCGAGTGACCCTGAGAATGATTGAGGGAAGAAGAGAAAGCGAGAGGTTCTTGCGAGACGGGGGAAGGACGATTGCTGTTCCTTGTCGTAGTGAGGTCGTTGTTGTGACTTGAAGAACGCGAGAGCGATCGAGAAGAGGAAGATCGGGACGTCGAAGTTGAAGCAGAGACAGGAGTCGAGTGAGACGGCGAAGAAGGGTACGAAAGAGCTGAGAGAACTGGAAGTAAAGGTCGAGTGGTCGAGGGTCTTCCACGAGCAGGAGACGGAGGAAGATCGAGCACGTTCATCTCCGTGTCGACGTTGTTCACTTCGAGTTTTGCCGTATCCACTTTCAGCAAGGATCGAGCGTTCCTTCTTGTTCTTCGTCTCGAATTCTTCCGTTCCTCCTCTCTACTCTTGACGAATCTCAACCATTCCGAATTCACGACTTTATCGATATCCCATCTCTCCTCAACTTTCTTCTCCAAACAACCCTTCAAAACTTCCAACACGAGGTTCTTCTCCCTTCTCGCTTCATCCGAATCTTCCCCGCGTACCCTCAAGTTCTCGGGGATTTCCCATTCACCTTTGATCAATCGAGTTCGGAGACGATACTCCCACTCGTCCCAAATTGGGAGAACTCCCTCTACCATCGCGTAGAGAACACATCCGAGCGCCCAGATATCGACCGAAGGGTGAATAATCGGGATTGGAGAACGGATCGATTCGGGAGATGAGTAAGGGAGAGAACCGATCGGGTGAAGATGGCCGATGAGAGGGGATTCAGAAGACGACGATGAGGAAGGAGGAGGAACGAGTATGGAGGAATGATGTGTGGGTGGGAACCTTGGTGTATGAGTCGTGTGAGAAGAGTTATTGTTGTTCGATGTGTTCGAAGAGGGACCGACCGAAAGCGACAACTGAGAATGCTTGTTTGGTCGATTCAAGGAACCTCCTCTCGCGAGGGTCGAAAGTGGTGGAACGGAAAGGACGGGTGAAGATACCTTCTTGGCGGTCGGGGACGACGCAGTTGCTCCGGAGGATGAGGACTGCATGATCTCGGATAATCCAAAATCGGCGAGTTTCCAGACTCTCTTCCATCTCTCTTGCCTCCCTCGGCTCCTACTCCTATCCCCGTCTCTCTGCTCCTTCTCTCTACTTGTCTCGTCCTCATCGTCTCCACTCTCAGAGTCTTGTTCCTTCTCCCAAACACTCAACAGATTCTCCAGCTTGAAATCCTTATGCACCACTCCTTTTTCCTCGTGCAACCATTTCAACCCATTCACAATCTCAGCAAACACTTCCCCTGCCCTTTCGAGCGTCAACGCCCTCTCTTGAGGTTGTGGAGGAGGGGAGAGGAATCGAGAGGTCCGAGTAGAGGAAGAGAGCGAATTCGAAGCTGAAGGGGACGAAGTGATCGATGAAGCGAAAGGGAGGGAAGTTCGAGGTTTCATTCGAGGGAGTGTTGTTCGACCTCGGGTTGAAGTCGACCGATCTCGTGATCGAGAAGAAGAAGTTGAGGGAGTGTGGCTACGATCGGTGCTGGAAGAGTTTGACGACGAGAGAACAAGTTCGAGAGGGGGATCGTCTCGGTTTGAGGGTGGGGAGTTGAGGTAGGAAAGGAGAGAACCTCCGTCGCAAAGAGGCATGAAAATGTAGGAGAATTCGGCGAGTTCGAAAGTCGACAACAAGGGGACGATGTTCGGATGAGGCTGGTGAGTCGTCGTTGGAGGGGGTGTGCGCGAAGTGATGTGAGACCAGAGGGTCAATTCACGATTCAAGAGAGCGAGCAAGAGAGTTTGTTCCGGAGAAGGTACGACCTCGAGTACCGGCGAAGAGCTTCTATCCCCCAGACTCGGGGAAGGTAAAGGAGACTGTTCGATCGGACTGAGTGTCGACGATCCCGTGACGTTCTGACGCGAGGCGGCTGTTGCTGAGACGAGAAGGTGAGAGGGAGGTTTGATAGGAGACGAAGTTGAACGATTTCTTTCGAATCCTCCGGGAGAGAAGCTGTTTCCGAGTAATCGATCTTTCGATGGGTTTCGTAGAGCTGTCGACTGATCGGAAGAGGGTAAAGACCATTGGAACGAAGTGGCTCGAGCAGTCGTCGAACCTGGAAAAGGTCTCTGACCTCGCTCAGCCGACCACGGGGGTTGATTTCTTGGTGAGAGTCCGAACGCTTCGAGTGCGCTACCGGCTCCTGCATTTCCTCCTCCTCCTGCCGAGAAGAGATCCTGTCTGACGATTTTGACCGCGATCCTCCTCCTCTTCTTCCTCTTGGCTTGTCTTCCACCTTGAACTCTTGGCGTAGTCGATTTCGATCTCCAGATAACTTCTCTCACGACTCCCATTCCTCCGCTACCTAACTCTTTCCCGAGTACCCACTCTCCCTCTTCTCGTTCGTCTTCGTCCTCGTTGGTTTCCCCTAGCACTTGCGCACTCGTAAAAGGTAGCACGAACCCTGCTTCGTCTCCCTTCGGCGGTAGTAGATTGAGGCCTCCTCCTCCTTGTCCTTGAACCCTTCGAGCGAACGCGTGATTCGAGTGCGAATTCGGACTCGAGTTGTAATTGGTCGAAGTCGGAGCCGAATTCGGAGAGAACGAAGACAAGAACGAAGCGGCTGGGGACATTCCCATCCCTGGTATCGGACTCGCGGTAGTCGAAGTCGAAGTCGCTGAGTAAGGTTGAGAAGAAGGAGGTGCTGAGGAGTTTCGTTCGTTTCTTGCTGCTTGTGGCTCTGCTTCAGACGACCGGGTCCAGTCATCTGGACTCAATGTTCTCACCGCCATCGGTTCGACCGTCGAAGAAGGGGATGAGTCCTTGTTCGACGAAGTTGCTCCGAAACTTCCAATTCTCAATCGATTGAACGCATCCCTCGCTTTCAAACTCGGTTGTCGCTGAACGCCACCCAAGGTCAGAGGTACGCCTCCTCCTCCTGTTGCTGCTGTGTTCGGGACGAATGAAGACGGAGGTGAACGAGCTCGAGGAGTTGGAGAGGGAGGGAAAGCAGGAGATAAAGTCGTTGTGTTTGAGGTTCGGATTCCGTTCGAGGGCTCCTAGATATACATTTTGTGGTTCGTTAGTTTCCGGTGTTTGGAGCGAGGACAGCTGCGAGAGGAAGTAATTACCTCTGAATTCATTCTCATTCGCGTATCTCCCTCCTGATCGAGCTCGGTACTCGCTTCCCTCCTCCCTCCTCCGCCTCGTTGACTGAACGTATTCCCTGGTGATTCTGTCGGCGCAACCTCGCTCTTCTCCCTGGAACGCAGAATCGAATTGCCGCTGAAACCGCTTTCAGTTGCAGCTTGAGGCGTCGTACTTCTAGACCTCGTCGTTCTTCTGACTTTCGCGCCTAGTCCTCGTGGATCATAGAACTGGAAATCGCTGCTATCTCCATTCGAGCCAGTCGAAGGAGGGGGAGGAAGAGTCGAAGTGGAAGGAACAGGAGGAGGTGGGGAGCTCGAGCGACGTTCGGTAGCTGAGGAGGTAGAGGGAGTAGGGTGAATAGAAGAGGAAATAGTAGACCAGGTGGTCCTGCTCGACGCGATGGAGAGGTTAGCGAGGGGGCAAGAAAACAAGGGGGGAAAGGGTGGGGAAGCTTGGGAAGGAACTCACATTGAACGACCGAACGCGTGTGCTATGTAATGATGTCTGTACTGCTGTCTGTGTGAGAGTCGGGCTTGTCGTGAGTGGTGGTGAGGGGAAGAGAAAGGAAGTCGGCCGTTCCGTAAATTCTCTCTGTCTTCTCTTCTCCATTGTCCGACTCGTTGCTACTCGCCCTATGACAGACCCGACACCATCGCTCCTAGCACACGCTTCCGCTCTCCGCTCTCATCTCCTGACGACATTCCCTCCCTCTTCCTCTCCTCATCTCCTCTCCACTCTCCCTCCCTCCGAACTCGCTCACTTGCGCTCCCACTTGTCCTCGACGATCTCAACCCTTCGCACAAGCCTCTCCTCCTTTGAATCCCTTTTACCCGCTCCTTCTCTCGAAGAATCGGCAACTGAGCCTCGTCGACTCGAACTCGACAAATATCTCTCTCTACTATCCCAGTCGTCCTCGACCGAGGCCCTGTTACTTTCACTCAGTGATTCGACCTCGACTCCCGTATCGCACTCGACAAGTCAACGTCGATATCCGATTTTACATCCCGAAGAACTCTCGAAATCTTCTCATCTCGTCTTGCCGATCCTCGAACGAATCGCGAAAGACCTCGGACTAGTCTGCTTCAGAGATGACGAAGAAGAAGATGCCGAAGCAGGAGGAAAGAGGGAAGAGGAACGAGTTGTTACGTCGAGTTTGGGAGGAAAAGTCATGGTTGTGGACTTTAAGGTGCATCGTCAGTCAATAGAGAAGGGAGAGATGAAGGAGGTGGTGGAGGGAGTCAAAGTTGCGTATGTGTGGAAAGGAGAACAGATTTTCGATGAGCGCGGTGGGAAGATTCTCTCGGATCTCTTCTCGGCCTCGCGCAACGATAAGGGAGAACGAGACGATCGACAAGAGAAGGAAGAAATATGGAGCAATGTAGGAAGAGTGTTGAAGGAGTTACATGAGCTGGACGAAAGAACTGAGAAGGAAGAAATGGATTGGTTTGCGAAATTGAACCAACTCGTTGAACGCGTCGAAACTGAATTCCCCCAGATTGATCGATCGTGAGTGTCCACTGTCTCTCTCACCGTACTCTACCGCGGGACTAACCTTTCGACCATTTTTCTCTCGCATTGAAAGTCCAAATCCTCCAACTTTACCCGCACTACTTCCAACCCCTTCCTCGCTACACCCAATCCTCCTCATCTCGCTTAGCCCTTCCGCACTGCTACATCCCTCGACGCGAGCTTACCTCTCCTCCACCGCGACAACTTCCTCTTCGACCCTTCTGAATCGATTCCTTGATGTTCCGGGCGTCTACGCAGTGGAATTCGAGCTACCTACAACACTGAGCTCGAAGAATGGAGGAGGGGAAACAGTGGCCGAGAAGAAGGAGAGCGAGTGGTGGAGAATTCGGTTGGTTTCGCCTGAAGGAGGGATTGCGATCTCACGAGAGCTAGGGAAGAGGGTCTGGGAAGAACTCGGCGCGAATAGGACATTGAGCGAAGGGACGGCGACTGGGGCCTCGAAAGCGGAAGAGAAAAGCCGTGAGACCGGGGAAGAGAACCTGACACGGAAGAGAAAAGGCAGGAGCATGACGGATCTCATGCTGCTCGTAAGTTCCTATCCAAACTTACAAGCCTCTCGACAACTTTCTTACTGACCATGAATCTTTTGCGCGACCGACAGTCAACTTGGTGGACTTCTGAATCGCGGAATATGTCTCGCAACGGCGACGATGAAACAAGACTCACCCCGTCTAGTCACACCATCGTACGTCACCATTTTCTTCCATGCGAGGGATCAAGTCGGAGCAATCTCTAGAGCGATAAAGCAAGAATACGAATCATTGACAAGTTCGCAAAATTACTCGTTCATAGACGTTCGAACCGAAAGCAACAACGACAGGACACCTGTCACCCCATTCTTACAGGTTTCGACTAGCCTCCGACGATATTCCTTCTTCCTCTTTGTTAGGTGGACAAGAAGCATTCGTCCTCAGCAGTTTATGGCTTCTCGAAGAAGATCCTGACGCAGGTAAAGGCTCAGAAGGGATGAAGAGTCTACGGAAAGCTCTCGATGTGAGTCTCTTCTCCGTCTTGCGCGATGCTGCGAGCGATCCGATGCTGAGCCTTTTTGGGATGTTGGCAATTCAGATTTTGAAGCAGCAGATCAAGATCAATGATCTAGTGTTCAGCGTGATCAGCCCATCGACACGAGACGCAACATCAGCATCGGAAGCCCAAGTACAAGCAGGGAAGACGAGGGAAGGATCGACGAAGCGAAGAAAGCTAGAAGAGAAAGAGTCGATGAGTCTCGACAATCTGTTTGCTGATCGTACGGTTTTCTCCCTCTTCCTCTATCTGCTGCCTTCGCTGATTCGTCGTAGCAATCAATGCAGAGAATGATCAATCGCATCCCTTGCCAGTCTTCATCCATTTTCCTTCCACGTCCCTTTCCTCTCAGTCTCAGATTCTCCTCTCTTTCCCGACTCCCCACCTCCCACCACACCAAGCCTCTCCCGTCTCTATTCTTATCTCATCAAGCGACTCTGGCTACAGTATCGAAGTCAAAACGAAACTTGAAAATGTTCGGAATCGTTTAGAGGACGGAGGAGGGAAAGTATTGGAGTTGACAGGAGATTTGGGAGTTTTCCTGAGTTGGGTAGTAGTCAAGAAACTTGCAACACTGTGAAAATCGATCCATCTTGTGCGAACTCCGCGAAATTGAAGAGTCCCCCCGCGAAACTTAACGTGCCTCGCTCTGTCTTCTCCTTCCACCTCTTAACAACTCACTTTGCAAGATGGCACAACACGAGATCAAGACCGTAGCTACCAAGGCGTTCCAAGATCAAAAGTAAGCCTCGTATCCCGCTCCTCTCCCACTCTGATCTTCCCTCTCCGTCATCGATTTCGCTTCCTCTTCCTCGTGCGAAATCGCTCACTCACTCGAGAGCTGTCCCTGGCTGACACAAACGCTTGCGAATAGACCTGGAACCTCTGGACTCCGAAAGAGGTGAGTTCCGATTCAATTTCTTTCCTCCCACTCTCTCCCCACTCGAGACTGATCGAAATGACGTTCATAGGACTACCGTCTTCCAACAAGAGCACTACACTGAGAACTTTGTTCAATCGATCCTCTCTTCGATCCCAGGAGGAGCACAAGGATCTACTCTCGTCGTAGGAGGAGATGGTCGTTTCTACTCTCCCGAGGTCATTCAAACCATCATCAAACTCTCTGCCGGTAACGGAGTATCGAAATTGATCATTGGTCAAAACGGAATCTTCTCGACTCCGGCGGTTTCGCACGTTATTCGAGCTGAGAAAGCGACGGGAGGAATCTTGTTGACCGCGAGTCATAACCCTGGAGGACCCAAGGCCGACTTTGGCATCAAGTACAACATGGAGAATGGTGGACCCGCACCAGAGGGAGTAACGGATAAGATTTACGAGGTTTCAAAGACGATTTCTGAATACAAAATCGTCGAACTTCCTGAAGTGAGTCCTCCCTCTCTCGTTTGAGCGTTCCTCGCTGATGCGCGATGTTGTTCAGGCGGACCTCTCGAAAGTAGGAGATCTCGAATTAGGACCGATCAAGATCTCGATCATCGATTCCGTCGCTCCTTACGTTTCTCTCCTCAAATCAATCTTCGACTTCCAAGCGATCAAGACTTACGTTCAAGGATCTCCCGATGTCTCTGTTCTCTTCGACGGTCTCTCCGGAGTTACCGGTCCTTACGCTCGTCAAATCTTCGTCAAAGAACTCGGACTCTCCCCCGACTCGATTCAAAACTGCGACCCTTCACCCGATTTCAACGGAGGTCACCCCGACCCTAACTTGACCTATGCTCACACTCTCGTAGAGGAAGTCGAGAAACGTAACATCACGTTCGGAGCCGCTTCGGATGGAGATGGAGATCGAAACATGATTTACGGCAAAGGAGCTTTCGTTACTCCGAGTGATTCGGTTGCGATCATTGCCGACTGGGCCGAATGTATCCCATACTTCAAGGACGGAGGGGTCAAGGGCTTGGCGAGAAGTATGCCTACTTCGGGAGCGATCGATCTCGTTGCGAAAGCGAAAGGATTCGAATATTTCGAGGTTCCTACTGGTCAGTCGCTCTTCCAAATCCATTCGCTGTAGCGAGACAGTGTCTGACTCCTGAAAGAACGAGACAGGTTGGAAGTTCTTCGGAAACTTGATGGATGCTGGACGACTCTCGATCTGCGGTGAAGAATCTTTCGGTACTGGTTCCGACCACATTCGTGAGAAGGATGGTCTCTGGGCTGTTGTCGGTCAGCCTTCCTCTTTTGCTTCTCGTAGACCGTTTCGTCAAGTTTGAAAACTGACGCATGCATTTTTCCCCAAAACAGCTTGGTTGAACATCCTCGCTGCTGCCGATAAGCGTGGTATCAAGGGTATCAAGGGTGTATTACTCGATCACTACCACAAATACGGTCGAACTTTCTTCTCTCGGTCAGTTTTGACCCTTCTTTCATTTGCCGTCTCTCGTTCCACGTTACTGACTCGAATAAACACGCCGTTTTTACCAAATAGCTACGACTACGAAGAAGTCGATTCGGAAGCAGCCAACAAAGTTATGAAACACCTCGAATCTCAATTCTCGTCGCAATCCTTCGTCGGTCAATCCCTCTCCGCCACTTCCTCCTCGACCTCCTTCTCCGTCAAAGAAGCCTCCAACTTCTCCTACACCGACCCGATCGATAACTCTGTCTCGAAGAACCAAGGATTGTACGTTCGATTCTCGGACGGTTCCCGAATCGTCTTCCGTCTCTCTGGTACTGGTTCGAGCGGTGCGACGATTCGATTATATGTTGAGAAGTACTCGAAGGATACGAAAGAGTACGAGCGGGATACTCAAGAAGGACTCAAACCCTTGATCGAAGTTGCTCTCGAATTGAGTAAATTGTCGGAATTGACCGGAAGGAAGGAACCTACTGTCATCACTGTAAGTCTGCTCTCCTCCTTGGACAAGTAATCGACTAGAGGCTTACCAGACCTTGTCCATAGTAAAAACGGCAAAGAAGGAGCTCGTCTGTGTTATATCTATTGAAAATTTCGCTTCCCTCTTCTTCTCCTCGACGCTTGTCTCCGTTCTTCTCCTTTCAGTATTATGTTTCCGTACTTGGAAGTTACCGTTCAGTGACCTTCGGCTTGGAGGGGAAGAGAGACTTGAGACCGACCGTAAAGAGAGGATTTTCTGATTCTGGTTTTCTCGTTCGCCGACTTCGTCTCGCTTGAGTATCAACCCTTCCCTTCTCGGCGTCTAGCAGTACTTGCCTATCGATTCGGGGCTCGATTCGAGTGGCAACGACCTCTTTGCAGGACTCCTCGAACTTATTGCGTCTACATAGTCTTAATTTCGAGCGAAAACGCAATTCGAAACTGCGTCTTCTGTTCTTCGCTATCAATGCTCGACCCAAATGTTCGCCTTAAGTTGCTCGATATTCTGCTTTCCTGACTCTGTCGCTACCTTTGCTCCGCTCAGTTCCTGCACCAAAAATGCTTCGACCACTTCTCGCGGGCTCTTCTTCCTCCCCTTCCTCTCCTTCTCACCGCGACTACGGCTCTGTGCATTCGACAAGCTCTATGTCGACCTCGCCGAGACCTCCAGAACCGTCACATTCCGCGACGTTTCCCCCTGCACTTCAGGATCAATTGACAACAATTCGCTCCCCACCTCTCGGATCGACCACGTTCTCTCGCGACGCTGCTCAAGACCTACGTCGGAGACCAGGGAAACAATTGGGAGAAGGAAAACCTGTTGGGAGAAGACTCAAAATACCGCAAATCGCGTTTGAACTCGAGAATAAGGGGAGTGTAGCGAGGGACCATTTGGCGAGCGAGTGAGTGCAGCCTTGTCCGTCGCAGAGGAAGGGAGAAAGTCGAAGGCGGAAGTCGCAGTTCTGGAGCTGATCGTTTTCGCTTCGCATCGAATTCGACGAGGTAGACGAACGTTTCTCGCTTGGTTACGTACTTCTCTTGCGTTGGCGAGTATTGGGATAGGTGAGTGCATTCGACCCCGTCTCTAAGAAAAGAAACGGTCAGGTGAATCTGAGCTGACAATCAATGTTACTTTTTGACTTCCTCCTTTTCGTACTCTGTGATCCTCCCTCGCAGCTATCACTCAGCTTTTCCGTCTACCCGCTTCTACGACTGGTACTCCTACTCCTCCGCCCTCTATCGCCGAACAATCCGCTCAGATCAGCACCGCTCTCGCACCGATAATTTCCGCATATCCCCAACTCGCCGCATTGCAAACGCTTCTCGAAGCGCAACAACTAGAGATTGCACAATCAATCGTCAAGATCGAGAATTCGACAAGGTATCGACACCTTGGGAAGCCGATAGGTGGTACTTTAATTGCACTTGCTCTCGTTTTTCTGTTCATTGGCAAGGTTCTCTCCGTCTCGTCTTGGCCGTCCGATATGTGTGCTGACGAGCGCTAGAGGCGAACCGGTAGGCACACATCGATACTTTTCCGTTCAAAGCGCTCTCATGGGTAATCCGTCGATGTTCCCACCTTCGAGAAGAAGCATCGCTTTCTCTGGATTTTGCGTTGGTGCCCTCGTTATTGCGGCTTTTGCAGCTGTGCTCGCTACGAGGTGAGTGGGGGGGGGGGGGGGGGGGGGGGGGGGGGGGGGGGGGGGGGGGGGGGGGGGGGGGGGGGGGGGGGGGGGGGGGGGGGGGGGGGGGGGGGGGGGGGGGGGGGGGGGGGGGGGGGGGGGGGGGGGGG